>NC_056730.1:1042543626-1042778626 GCF_019279795.1 Protopterus annectens | reverse complement strand
ATGTCAAACCCTACTGTGCAATCAACGTACTAATATATGGTGCAGCTGTATTAATACAGTATCAACACTGATGTCCCTTTTGACACCCATTTATGTGTGCCATTGTCCAGACATACTGTTGTAACAGGTTGAGAAGTATGATTGAGCAGCAAGACTGTAAATACAGTGTGCCATACTTACATTCAACACAAATGTATACCAAGTATCCCCTGAGCACATTTATGTATGCATATCTTCAGCTGGAAGGCACAAAATTAATCACATGGGTTTCAAACAGTCAGGTAAATAGGTTGTGCATGTTGCACATGTGTGTAATATCAGTGTCAGTGCATACAACAGACATATATGTGTACAGCTACTGGTGATTGCATTGCCCTGACACTGATGTGGGCACTGGAGTAGGCATGATTATCAGATATTAATTCGAGAAGTGTCCACCTGTGTTATGACACTCTGTCCATGCCTACCACTACCAGCTATATCAACACCTATATACAGTGGATATCACAAGTGTACACACCCCTGTTGGAATGCCAGGTTTGTTTGCTGTATGACAATCAGACCACAGAAGATTATTTCATGTTTCTCATCTTGAATGTGACCCCTAACCTGTCCAATTCCATTGCAATACAATCAAAGGTGTTTCTAGGAAGGTGAGCAACTATTGCCAAGTGAAGATGTGCCATGATTTAGAGTCCATACCATGACGGAGGAATGCTGTATCCATCTCAAGAGGTGCATACACAAGTTTAAGGGTGTGCACTTATTCAACTGGCTTATTGTACTAAGTATCATTTCCATATGTTTTCAAAGACCAGATTGTTATGTTTTCAATTGAACTGTACAGGCTATAGGTCACACTACAGGTGGGAATTGTTATGCATATAGTTATTGTGGTGCCATGTTCCAATTGCACAAATACCAGGCAGTGTATCATGGGTGTGTACCCTTTATATCCACTGTAGCTATATGGACACAGCAGTGCCTGACCTGTTTATCCAGCCTCCACCAAGGTAGAGTAATCCCCTTTGGTGGACAGCAGCAATACACAAACCACAAAATAGGTTGCTACATAGGCTGTACAGGGACACATAGGTGCAGGCAACAACTTTGAAGCAAGTCCACCAATACCTGAGCAAGCAGGTAAGTTCACAGGTGATGTCCTGTAAGGTTGACTATGACTATGAATCGGACATATCCACACCACCAAGCACAATTGCAACCATGTCTCCACATATGTTGTAAGTCTCATATGAAACAACACAATTCACACTGTACTGGGGTAAAGAACACCTCATACACACATGCCATGGATATAGGCAACCTGCATAACACAGGTTAGGTGGGAACTTTGCCACCCTGTCCACCCTAGTCATACATGGAGATATGCACATCAACCACACTCCTACCCTCAGCAATGGTGAGCATATACATATTGCCTACTGATGACAACAGCAGCATATCTCCATGGGGCATAATAACATCAGTGTCTGCCTTCTACATGAACTCAGGCATGTGCTCAGAGCTCCATCACACACCACAGTCAAACACAGACCTGCCACCATACATACACCATCCGCATGGAAGATGACCACTGTCAACCCTCTACACAGAAATGAATGTAGGATAGAGGATTATGCAACCAAGTGTCCAGCATTGGGGGGAATAAGATAGCTCAGGAACAGGCGTGTAATGCAAGCTGCTATAGCCATGATACCTTGGAGGTTTCCGGTGTAGTCTGGATTGTTTGCATGTAATATTCACTGTTGATGTGCATTTTGACAACCGTATAAGGTCCTGTGACCTTTCCCTGTTTATGTCTTCCAGGTAACATGCAGAGTGCTCACCTACCAGCATTCTCTGTTGTGGAAACAGACATCATCACCCAATATGTGATTGGACATTATTCCCTGTCATGTGGGTGGACAGCAGAAGATGTGCAGGAAAGGACTGCCCTGTGGAACAGTGTGGTCCACAGGGTAAATGATGCTGGCCTGCACAGCTGAACCTACGTGCATGTGCAGCATTATGTCACCAACCTCAAATGCCATGCCCATCAATGGGCTGCTGCTGTAGTGAGAGTCCTGCTAGCCACAGGTGGGGGCCCAGCCATCCAGCCCCCCCTGACACCCATCAGGGAGCTCCTCACCACACTTGGGCCACACGCCAAATGCACAAGCCATGACGCTGAGGGAAGCATTGCGGAGGTGGGTTGCACACACACACACACGCACACACACACACACGCACACACACACACACACACACACACACACACACACACACACACACACACACACACACACACACACACACACACACACTGGATGAGGAACATGCAGGTAAGGGCCCAGTGGGGATTAGTACACTAATGTATCAGACATACATGTATCTGTATTGTATCTACATGCATGTGTCAGGTCTGATTGCAGTTGTGGATGGGGTTTTCTAATGCACAGAGGTGCACATCTATGGTGAGGACAGAACATTGTATATTATTGCGGTTATTACTGTAGATGTGCAGACATGCTGCATCCATCCTATACCAAGGCAACATGTGCATCTGCTGACAATAACTCCCTCTCACAGCTACCTAGGACCATCTGATCTGCATATGGGACAGCAGCCTGAAGCTGGTGAGTATGACCTTGTTCTGTTGTTGCCTGGCAATAACCCAGGCATGTGAGGCGTATGTAATTTACCATGCACACAGCAATCAGTAATAGCTATATTGCTTTATATAATAGCTATACTGCTTGTTGTGCATGTTCACTTGTGCTGGAGTTAACTGTATTGCATCACAGTGGTCACCACTGGGGCCTATCTGATGGAATTCAACATTCCTGTAGCATACCTCACAACCTGTTTGTGCCAAGATATCTGGACAGAGGCCAGCAAATTGTGCTGGATAAATGTCCTAAGGTAAGGTCATGAGTGACACATTACTAGTATACAGTGGATATAAATTGTGTACAAACCCCTCTTAAGATGTAAGGTGTTCTTGTTACATACTATTTAGGACCACACTATGACAGCTCACACCTCTTTCAACCTTTAATGTGACCCATAAGAGGTACAGTTCACTTGTAAAAGCAAGCATCTGTACTCATGTATTGCACCTACAAGGCAGGCCACCTCTGAAGGTGACAGACATCCTATCAGGATAATGTTTCAGTCAGATGTGATACCTCATGCTGCCATACATGACAATACACTCACTGTGGCCTATTTGGCTATAATATCACATACAGGGACACTGTTAAGGCACACAGACGACTTCTGACCACATATATATTTCAAACATATTGATATTTCAGACACATCTGTACAGAGGACTGAAAACTTTTTTTAATCTGCTGCATGTGAGGCAGATGCTGTCACCACACTATATAAAGTAATGGCAGCAGGAAGTGGTCACTAACTGTGTATGGTATACACAGCAAACAGTTGCCAGCATTAGGATGAGAACTCCTGCCTATCCAGGAATTTCTACTATAGTGCTACTCAGTTATCAGACACCCCACAGAGCTTATACATTTCTAACTCAACCAAAGATACTTCTAAGGTGGATGACATCAACAGGTCTACTAAATTGGAGTAAATGGAAGTGTAAAGGGTATTACACAGGTCAAACATGGTATGAGCCAGACAGTACATTATTCACACACACACTTGCCAGTATTGGGAATATAACTCCTGCCTATCTAGGTATTCCTACTATAGTACTATGCAGTTATGAGATGCTCCACAAAGCTTATACATTTCCAACTCAACCAAAGGTACACAGTTGTGGTAAAGTGTTACAGGTGGCTGCCTTCTGTTCCACCCGTACATCATGCTAGTTCTTTCTGTCTTGCACTTCAACTAGCATGCACTTCAACTAGCATTATGGCTTGGCACTTTACCAGGTTATTGTATCATGAAGTGTGGCACACCTGTGAGCCGTCAGCAGTACTCGTTCATTACAGATGTCGCCCCAGTACTTACTAGTTATGTCCACCCCTCCTGGGATGCTTGAAGGGTGGTTATCTGTGCTTCCACCCATTGACCTGGTGCACATGTCCATTCTGCGGCACTGTTGCAACTGCCGCATGTACACAGACAACCATCCCCTCTAAACTCCAAACACTCAGACCTGTGAGGGTTACCCATATATCACCAAATGTGGACATATGCACTCTCCAGCACAGAAATGACTAGCAGGACAAGAGGATAAGATCAACACCTGCACCACACCATGTGGAACATGTAGCTCACCATGACACCGACTTTGACAGCCATGGCATTGAGTGAAAAGCCACACACCTACATTCCCAGAGGCACTTAATGGACATCTACCCAAACAGCACAGACCAGCAATGCAGACACCCACTCAGACACCGCAACATGGCACATGCCAAGGGACATATATTTAACCTACACAGTGTGCCCCATACCTAAGCCCCTAAGGCTAACCACCTTGCACAATACAGTGATCATGGGTAACTCAATACTGAGGCACACACATCCCACTCACTAGGTTGAATATGGAGCAGGTAGCAGCCAAATATCAATCACATGCCAGCATCTAACACATGACACAGCCAGTCGTCTCTCTCCACAACTACGAGTATCACTCCATGTCCATGTGGGTGTGAATGAATTGGGACACATGTCCCTGGAGTACATGACAGGAGACATGGTTGAACTCTCTGATTATGTGGTTCAAGCAGGTGTGACAGTAGCCCTGGGCAGTGTACCATTGTCAACCAGAATGATGCTGTAGTACTATAAACAGATGGTTGACTGCAACACTGGCTTACATGTTATGTGTCATTCTCACAGGATCCAGGACCTCTCTGCTTGGAATGGCATGATTGCCAGAACCCAATGACTTGCCATGGATGTCCTACATCTGTCACCGCTGGGTTGCCAGGTACTGGCTACATGTCTTGCCACCCCCTATTGTGCCTTATTAGGCAGTGTTCCTAATGTTATTACCACCATAGCAGATACACATGTATGCAATCTGAGGGTCATGCTGCTCAACAGTGGACATCTAACTGTCTGTATGCAGTCACTCATAGCAGTTGTTGGAGTGGAGGACACATGTCTGCTGTAATGGAGAGGTGGTTCACAGCAGCAGACAGCAGACCTGCTGTATCAGGCTATGACACATTCCACAACTGTCAGCCCCCCAAAATGAACCATACTACACCTCCACAGGTGGTGTTGGGTCTATATCATATGAGCGAATTGCACAAATTGCGAATGCTCATAATATCGAACGTACTGGACCTTGAACTTCCTATTGTGGGGGGCTGTGCCCCCTCCCCCTCTCTAAATATATATTCCAACTGCAAGATTGCACTACAGTGAGGAAAGGTCAAATATCCCATTCTTCACTGTACCATCATCTCAGAAAAAGCACTTCGAGGTCCGGTACATTCGATATTATAACCGTTCACAGTTTATGCAATTCGCTCATATGATATAGACCCGGTGTTGTCTCCATATTCATTATGGATAGGAACACCTCCAGACTAGTATCCCATCATAATGCATTGGAGATAGTTCCCGGTACAACTGCCTTAGGGTAATGGTTCTATCCAGACCATAGCCTGCTATGGGTCCACATCTATGTCCCTAGACTGTCAATGCACATTCCTCAACACCCTGCTGTCTCTGATGGTCCAATGCAACACTGACATAGTAAGAGTCTTAAACTACCCCTACATCACCTGGGGAATCATCAGTACAGTGGTCCAACACTTCTGGGACTCATAATTTCCATTGCACTAGACCAGATCCTACTGACTCATGGTAGAGGATGCAACAACCTTGACCTGTGATGACCACTTAAATATGGGAGCATTGCTCATCCCCAGATGTCAATTCTTGCATGGTAAGATTCACACAGGCTGTAATCAACATGGAACTCAACATGTCAGCCACACCCCCCACATAGATAACCACCTGGCAGAAACTCTCCAAAGCTGACTTTGCAGCCATGAAAACAGGGGTGAATGTCTTCACTGCACCCATGGCAATGGGATGTAGCTGCTTGACTGTGGAATCATACACATGGGCACTGTACAAACAGGTACATGAATGCATGGTACTAGCCAGAGCCAACAGAAACTAGACACTGTCCTCCAAATACTGGGAGACAATGTGATGGTCTCCTGTCATTACTAAAGTGTACATCAGAAGGAGGACACTGTTGCAGGGAAAGGTGGTGTCCCATGACTGTTGAACTCCCTTATTAGCCTCAAACACAACTTTGGATCCCTCATGAAGTCCCTAACAGGCATCTACGGCAGCAGAGATGCAGCAGACACTGATGAAATTGACAATAGCCTTGATAGTTACATCAACAACCTCCACAGCATTAAACACAAGTGCTGCAAGTTACTGCACAAAGCTAATACCTATCCCTAGACAACAGATATTGGCCACAGTCTTGGCAATACATTCAGTGCCAGCTTTACCCCTCTCACCCCCCCACAAGTGAAGTGCTGAGTGAAAGTGTTTTCACATGCTGTATACTATTTCCATTCTAGGCATTTGTGTGTCACCAGGATGTGGCCCTGCAGCAAGGCCACAGGTTATGGCAGTGTGGTGACACATCCACCATGTCATAGGCAGGGTACAGTATGTGCACAGTAATTCCCAGTCTGTAACACAGTGATTGCATATGCCTCACAGATTATATGGCTGAGGGTTGTACATAGGTACATGTTGATGTACAACATCTGTTGTAGAATAGATGATGGTATATGTTCTGGTTTGGGACACCTCTGATTGATAATAACCACATCCACAGGGGATATGCATCAACCAAACACACTGGGATTATTATTCACACCCACACACACACACACACACACACACACACACACACACACACACACACACACACACACACACACACACACACACACACACACACTTGCCAGTACTGAGATCCATAGATTCATTGCTTCATAGGTGTGTAGTAGGTGAATGGGCTTGAAGGCACTACAAGGCTAACCCAAGGGAATGCCTTGGCATCAGGCCACATGACAATAGTCCCCAGTGTGCCTTAGGAGTATAGTCACTGGAGTGGTCCCCAGGGGTGGGTACTGTAGTTCCCATCCACTCACCCAAGTTTCTGTTGTGGGTGGCCAGTGATGTGCCCTGCTTCCCATGTATGTGATCTATATTCCATAACATGGAGAGTGCATTGTGCACTTGTCCCACATGTATGTTCTTTGATGTATGGAAGTGTGCTTGAGGTCTCTGGGGCATGTCATGTGGACAGATTGGTATCTTCTGATATAGCATTCCTGACCTCATTTGGTGAGACCTGGCTATGTAACTAAGGTAGTGATTGCACCTACATTGACAGTATGATATGGGTATTTAGTGAAGTTAGTGGCATCTGTCCATACAGGGTATGTGTATAAGGCATGATATTCCATTTGTGGGGTATGTTTGCAGACTCTACAGTTGTTGCAGGTGTCCAGTGGTGAACATGGCAAAAGGGCCACTGTACACATTGATTGGGCTACTGAGGGGATGGAACAGGGTGCCATGTCCTTTTACTTGCTGGATAACACACACACTCAGTCAGGAGATGGAACACATCAAAGTTCTTTCTTATGTCAGTGGCACTGTTGTTGCCAACAGGCATGTAGCCCACTGCAATCACACCGTGGGTACTATCTGTGAGGCAATATGCAGGGGAACTACCAATATAGTGGTTGTTGCCTAGCCAAGTGTGGTTGTGTATGATACATGGGTGAAGAGTGGTCTCTGATTAATAGAAGGGTTGCCTATATAGTTCACTGATCCATACTGTCACATTTAGGGCTGCAGATTGTCTACACTAACCTCTATGGTGTTTGACAACTGTTGTCCTTGTAATGTGAACATTGTGACATATACTAGATCCTCAACATAATAATTTAGCAAAATCCACCCCCAATGGAACCTGTTATTACACATTCACACCAACCCACACACAGGATACTGATGACAGACACACACACTTGTCACTAGTGAGTTTCAAACCCCTATCTAGCTATGTGCTACTGTTACAGTACACCACATTTATCACACACTCCACAGAGCTTATAGGATGGATGCTGACCCAAGGTACTTTTAAGGTGAGGAACATCACCAGCCCTGGTAAATACTGGCATTGGGTGATGTAGTGGGTGAGAGATTCCAAAAGATATTTGACCCTACACACATACATCTGCCAGGGGTGAGGTTCAAACCTCTATCTAACTATTGTTTTGGACTATTATGCTACACATTTACCAGATGCACCACTGATCTTACATGGTTTAGGGTTGTCAACAGGTACTTCTACGGTGGATGATATCTGCAGGATTGTTAAAGTCGGGTACTGAGATGTGCACTGGGTGTAAATGGGGCCAAACTCTTTGAGGTACAGACATACATATATACACTCTCAAATGCTTGCCAGGGATGAGATTCAAACCTGTATCTATGTAGTTAGTGCTACTACAGTGTATTACATTTATCACATGATCCATAGAGCTTATAGGATAGATGCTGTCCCAAAGTACTTTTAAGATGAGGAACATCACCAGCCCTTGTAAACACTGGCATTGGGTGATGTAGTAGGTGAGAGATTCCATAAAATATTTTACCCTACATACACATTTGCCAGGGGTGAGGTTCAAACTTCTACCTAACTATCTTTTCAGACCATTATGTTATGCATTTACTACATGCACAACTGACCTTACATGGTTTACTGTTGTCAAAAGGTACTTATAAGGTGGATGATATCTGCAGGACTGCTAAAGTCAGGCACTGAGATGTGTACTGGGTATAAATGATGCCAAAATCTTTGAGGTACAGACATACATATGTACATACACAAACACTTGCCAGGGATGAGATTGAACCCCATACCTATGTAGTTATTGCTACTACATTGTTCCACATTTAGCACACACATCATGGAGCTTACATGTTAGAGAACTGTGCAACGGTACCTTTGAAGGTGTCACATCAGCAGCAGTGCTAAAGGAGGGGTAAAAGAAGGGTAAGGGAAGTGTTGCAAGTGTGAATGTCTACAAAATCAGGTCTTTATAAGGATACACACACTCGCTCGTATTTACACAGTTGCCAGAATTAGGATTGGAACTATAGTATTACACAGTTATCACAAGCACCACAGAGCTTATATTTTGGAAAGTTGTCCAAAGCTATCTTTGAAGGTGAGTGACATCAGCAGAAGTGCTGAAGGAGGAATACAGGAGATTTAGTGAGTGTGAATGGCCTCAACCACATTCATCTAGAAACACACACATACACACACACACACACACACACACACACACACACACACACACACACACACACACACATCTTTACATTTGACAGGACTGAGATTACAACTGCTACATGGATACCTATTTGTACTGTAGTGTTACACAGTTATCACAAACATCACTGACACTATAGCACTGGGGGCTAACCAAAGGTATTTCTACAGTGAATGGCATCAGCACATCATGTGATATAGACCAGTGGGATATGTAGTGGGTGAGACAGGCCTCATAATGGGATTCACTATGCTGCTGTCTGTCTTTCTCTTCCCCATGTGTGTGTTTATGTTTGACATATTATATTATGTTGGCTTTAGATATGTGTGTGTATTCCTATCCAATGTGTATGTGTGAAGTATCAATGGTGTACAATTTGGTGTGTGTGCACGACAGCTGCAAATAACCGAAATCTGTAGTCCACTGTGTTGTGAGACATGGGCTGTGTTGTGAGACGTGTTTCATTTCTCTAAGTGTAGGAGCATGCCCAGTATGACCTTCTATATTGAGTGTGTACATCCATTCCAGGGAGGGTTGGACTCCAGTTCAGGATTCTGTGCGCTACAGCTACACCTAGAAAACTGTTTCTGCAGGATATCTGCAGATAGGTTGCCAATATGGAGACATAATGGGCTTAACATACAGGGGATACTATAACTATTGTTGTCTGTGCTGCTTGTGTGACATGTTTGGTTGTAGCATAGATACTCTGACATGTATTGTTTTACACTGTGATGTGTCATGTCATTAACTACTGACAGTTATCATTCTTTGCTCACAGTTATTTACTGGGAAATGCAAGATGAATGAAGCTGAGACCAATATTCTGAGGCATATAGACTACACATTCTGGCACACACCTGCCATTGTGGAGGGGTAGCTATGGATAATAGACTGCTGGTTCTGTGTAAATGGTGCAGCACCTTGTTAGTATGCTGGCTGGGGTTCCCGTCCTTGTGCTTTTCTCAAATTCAAGGAATGGCCATATCCTGCTGGGGCCATACCTCTCAGCTGTACAGATACACCCAGGTTATCCAGAGGCAGGACTCATATATCTGGTCAGTTTACCTTCACATTGTGGTTTACAAGCAATTGTGTGGCTATTCATTCATGGGTTTGCAGTCGGGATTAGTATGGGTGGACATTAGAGTTTCAGACTTCACACACTCCATGACATCCATGCTTCTACACCCCCCTCTGTTATTCTCTCTTCCACCTAACATTATGTAAGCAATATCTCAGAGGTATCCCTATAGTTGAGCCTTTATCCCAGTAGTATTTATGGCCTGATCCACAGTCCTTGCAGTAGGACATGGGGAGGCTTGCTACTGGCATTTGTCAACATGGCCTTGCATTTGTTTTCTGTTTACTGTTAGGTTGTTAGTTTGGATCCCCTGACATTCCATACATTGGCACTATGGGTGAGGCATGGGCCTTTGCCAGAGGACTGTAGGCCATTTGAGAGTGCTGCAGACCATCTGTTACTGCATTTCTACATGGGATTGTGGGAGGGGGTGCACACCTGCAGACTTTAACATTTGAAATGACTGTACTGGTATTTCAGTTACTCTGTTGGCTTCCATTCCATATTATATTGTGACCTATCATGCAGACAGGAGGCATATCAGTAGAGTACACATGTTAGATCTTAATAGCATATATTTCAATTTCAGACTTCTTACCATTCAGATCTGGAATACAACTGCGAGACCTGTTGCAGTATATCTGTGTATGTCTGTTGGGGGGCTGTTCACCATTGCCATCATTTGGGGGCCTTAGCCCAGCCTTTCTTCATGGTCATCTACACCTGTCATGCTGGGTGAGACTGGTGGTGGATATGTGATGCTCATTGACATCCATGTGTGTGACCTACTGACACCCACAGTTCTTTGGGCCATCACATGTACTGCAGTGGGGGTTCTCACCTTGTGTAGTGCTGCCTAGTATGCTGACACCAGTATTTGTTATGAATTTTCTGCTGTCCCATATAGCTGTCTGTTGCTATCCCATTCAGCCACCCAATTCTCTTGCATGCTTGCATCCATATCATAAATACAAGTATGGAACATACTACTCCATTCAGTAATTGACAGGAAGAGTGACTTACCTTGTTGCTAGGCCAGTATTGAGGACAGTGCTGGAGGAGTGACTATGTTGAATGCACATAGTACACTCCCTGTACATGGTAAAGCTCAGGTAGTGTCATGTTTGGCATCCCTTTTACTGTATGTGTGAGTCAGAGACAGGTATCAGTCCCTGGGTCCCTACAGTGTCAGTGTGTGTGTGTTATGTGTTGCCTCTTTGCCAAGGCCTGGGCATACTGTGCACACCTTCTTCTGCCTATAGGGGCAAGCTCAGGATGTTCCTCCTCCGAGTCCCTCTGTGCCTGTGCTGGCCTTGGCAATGGTGGAGGGCTGTGTGGCCCTGCCCCGTGCTGTTCCTGCTGCAGCTGTTTCTGCAGGATCATATTGTGTAGCATGGCACATACCATGAACATTTGTGTACATGTAGCTGGAGAGTACTGCAAGGCTCCACTGGATATGTCAAGGGAGTGGAACCATTACTTGTGCATCCCAAACACACGCTCTACATTGATCCTGATTTGTGTATGTGCCTCATTATGGTGTTCTTGTTCGGGTGTGTGTGCATTTCTGGGCTCCCTATTATGCTGTCACAGATGCAGGTTGCTGAATGTGTCATTATAGAACTGAAAAGCGTGAAAAGGCAAAACAGCGAAGCGGCTTTTCAGCGAATTCTTTCCCTGGCAAAGAATTTGCTTGGCCACTTTTACTACTTTGCCATTTTTGGCACTGTAGTGCAATCTCGGAGTTGGTATATTTAAGTAGGGGGTGTGTGGGGGGGGCACAGTTTTTTTGTTTTTGTTTTTGTTTTGGAACAGAGATTTTTTTCCCTTGAAAAAAAAAAATCACTGTTCTGAGGTTTTGACATTGTAAGATTTCACTTACATGGGGTCAATTATGCATTGTTTGCTCTTCTGAGTGTGCAATATCATAATATAGACCCCATTTCTGACGGATCTCATCAGCCACGGCTCCAGTGCATAGCCAGCATCCCCCACTAGATGGCCATATGGGATGTCCCCCTGGCAAACGCCTGATACAGCTGTGAGCAATGTCAGATGTGGGAGTCGTGATAGTTTCCAGGGCTGCCAGCACATGCATTTATGATAATGCCCTGGGCAATGCACATGACCTGGCAGGTGATGGAGGGGAAGCGCTTGCAGTTTATGTAGACCCTGCCCCGCTCACCAGGTGGTGCTTTGATGTGGATGTGCATGCAGTCTATAGCACCAACTACCTCAAGGTATTCTGCTGTATGGTGGAAGAGGCGCATATGTGTGGTCAGCACTTCACGGGCAGTGGGGAAATATATGTGCTCATTGGCATGTTGTGTCATGGCATCCAGGAACTGGTGGTATACCCTGGATGCTGATGCCTGTCAGACCTCCATGATATCCCTAGTTGTTTTTTGGAAGGTACCTGCAGCTAATTTTCTTAAGCCTAGACATACCTTGGTATCCACTGGGATGGTTTCTCCTCTATTAGTTCTGTGTGTAAGGCATGGCCAGCACAGCTCACTGTTTGCTGTAGAATGTCCCTGTCCACCCTATAGCGCTCTACTATCTCCAGCTCATGTAGGCCCTGGTAGGTTACTCTGGGTCTGTACACTTTTCTCCTCCTCACTGTGGGTCGGTTGTCAGCATTCTCCTCCTCACTACCCTCAGTCTCAAGCACATATTGATGGAGTAAAGCAGCAGCAGCCTCTAACATATTTAGTTATTTTTGCCAGTTAAAAATCCCCTGTCTGTGTACACCTGTGATGTAGAGTTTGTGGGAAAAAACAGTCTGTAGGGTGTTTGCATAGTTTATATTAGTGTGCTGAGCTGCTGCATGTGTAATTAGCTGATTCTGATACATTCCACCTGCCAGCTATGCTAGTTCTCCTTGATTGCCTTCCTACTGCTGTTTTTCCTTCCCACTTCCTCCCTATTTAAGCCCCGAGGCGTGCTGTGCATACTTGGTGCTCAAATGTAAACAGTTCTGTTATTTCCTCCTTTTTGTTTTTTTAGGCCCACTGTGCACTGTGCACACCTGTTTAGCTAATGTAAGCACTTTTAAGCAGAAATGGCCCTCCCTGGACGTGAACATTCTCTGCATTTCATGGAATAAGACAATACAGCCTCAGACACACTCCCTTCCTTAGCTGTACTTAGCTAAGGGCAAACACGGGCCACAGAGCTCCAATGAACTTACAGCAAGCATAACACACCCCTTATGAAGTCATTCAGCTCTTATACTTGCACTGTTGTATTGCTGCACCTACATGGTTAGGTACAAGCTGACGCTTTAAGGAAATCTGTGGTTCAGTATAACTCCCCTCATTTGCATACCCCAGTGTGTAAGTCCTTTGTTACTGCACTTAGACAGACCCTTTCCCCTTGACAATCAGTGCTCCCTCATATTGTTTACATTCTGCATGCCATTGACTATAATGGGAGAATGCCGAATTATCTTAAAATTGACTTTTATCATTTTTTTCGGCATGATCCCGTTTGCGTGCCTCTGACCTAAGCTTAAACAGCTGTGATTGGCCAAAAATAAAAGTTTAATTTCATAAAAAAATAAACTATTAATAATGCCAATGGCCTTATATTTGGCCATTGGCATGTGTGATTGACTGTAATACATGGTTTCCATGAGCTGCCCTACCTCCGTTTGCTCAGATGCAGAAATGTATTCACTTACTAACTGAATACATTTCTGCTCTGACACTTTTCCTGGCCAGCTTCGTGGATCACAATATCATCTCATTTGCATGTTTTTCACCAGCAAATGAGGTGATTTGCATCCCACACAGCTTTCCATGCAGGAACAGTGTAGGGCCACTCATGCACATGAAAATGGCACTTTTCTGGATCACTCGGCGACCATTTTCCATGCAGGAGCTCCTACATTGTTCCTGCATGGAAAACGGCCTTTCATAAATCCCGGGAATTAAGTAGATGAGCAATTTCACCCTTAACAAATCTAACTCCATTTTATTTGGCATGCAGGTATATATAATATATGACATGCAGGTTAATACACTAATATAGATAGATACATAGATATAGATATAGATATAGATATAGACATATAGTAGAAATAGACATGCATGATTATTCAAATTGCAAGTGACAGTAACCTCAGTGATCTCCTGCACTGCCTAGCACTGTAGGTTCCTTTGTTTTTGTTTTTCTTTTCCACTCATCCAGAAACTCATTTTCTGAACCTTCAGTGCATAGTGTTTCATTTTTTAACCAGAACACACAAAGACCCCTATACATACATGACTGTGTGTCAAACATTTGAACTATCAAAAGTTTGAATGCAAAAAAATACACCACATCAGTTTGAATTATAAAGAGTCAAATACACAAAATTTTGAATCACAAAGATTCAAAGCAAAACAGAAACTAAATATTTTCAGGTGTGCAAGCCCAATTACACCTCTCACACCCTCAGCCAATTATATACACCAACTCTGAGAATGCATCACAGTGGAGAAAAGGCAAGTTCCCCCTATCTCTATTATACTGTGATCCCATGCATACAAACAGTGGCAACATTCGAAAAGCTCCTTTTCAAACTCTGCAGCCTAGAATTCAAACACTCAAACTCTTGAGAATATGCTTGAATGGAATCCATATATATATATATATATATATATATATATATATATATATATATATATATATATATATATGTGTATATGTATATATATATATATATATATATATATATATATATATATATATATATATTTATATACACACACACACACACACACATACACACATATTCGCTCACACACATACACACAAAGTATATATATATATATATATATATATATATATATATATATTTTTTTTTTTTTTTTAATGTATCTGACATCAAATGCAGGAAGATGCAAGTAAAGTGGTTGGGGTTCTATCATGTACAAGTATTTGTGTATAAGATCTAAGTTATGTTAAGTTTGGTTATACATTTGTGCTTGAGTTATTATTTGCTGGTTAGGGTTAGGTAAGGAGATAGATTTAGTTATGTGATATGTGCAAGTGTTTGCATGTTACAGTTAGGTTAAGGGATATATTAAGTAATGTTTGTGTGCAATTGTTTGCAGGTTAGGACAAGGGTTAGGTTAAAGGATAGCTGTAATATTGTGTGTGTTTGATGGTTCGTGTTGTGTGTTTGTGTGTGTGTGTGTGTGTGTGTGTGTGTGTGTGTGTGTGTGTGTGTGTGTGTGTGTGTGTGTGTGTGTGTGTGTGTGCCATAGTGTCCATGTGTCTTTTTAGTGGTACTGCTAGGGAAGGGGGATTTTGTAAATTAATAATGAGGGTTTGGGTTCAGGACAGGGTCAGGGTTAGGGTTAGTATGCACAAGTAAGATAAGACAGATGGGCAAAAGTCCCCATGTCCAGATCCTGTCCACCTTTCTCAGGCCTGTTAACCCTAACCCTAACTCTACATATTAATTTACAAAAAAACACTTTCCCCAAAGTATCACTATTCAGACAAATATTGTTTTAGGTGATCATTTGGGTTGAGGGTTCAGTGATCAACAAAGATTCTGATGAAATGCAAGTTTGTGTGGATGAAAGCGCTTAATAAATTATTTGGTGCCTTTTCTGGTAGAACCTGTAACTGCTGCTGGTGTTATACTTTTGTTGTTTATTAGTTTTATATGTAATGCCACACCATTTTTTAACAGGTACCTTTTTTCATTTTCAATATGTTTAAGAAATTTTTATTGTAGCAAGATATATAGCAGTTAAAAATACATTATTTTTCTTTTAACTTTGTCTAAATAAAAAATATATAAATAAAAATATAAATAAAGTGCCTATGCAGGTGAGACACCTGTGAGTGAATTTATAAAATTTTGGAAAATGAATAGGAGTTGCACTACAATCATATCTGATTTTTTTACTGTTTTTGTCTTTAATTTTTTTGGATATGGGAAGATATGATATTGTTCATATAATCCAGGACTTATGAAGGTATTGCAACATGTACACTTCTGTGTACTTGGCATAGTTCTTTTACCTGACTCAGTAACTGCCCTAACACTGTTCTGCATGGCTGTCACCATGAAGATGTGCAGCACCTTATACATCTGGCCTGTTGGCTGTGCTGAATGCTAATGAGATATTCCAAGGAACAGGCATATGTTACCTGCCATGTGGTGCCTCCCCAGAATCACCTCTTGGAAGGCATCTATACAGCCAGTGAGGCAAGAAATCACATGGACATGTAGCTCAGCATGTCCATCCCCACTACATTGTGGTATTGAACATGGCCAAAAGGCTGTGTTCAACTGCATGCCAACAACATGGTGCATGGATATGCAGGATACAGTAGACCACCAGGAATTACTCTTAAAGTGCTATAAATGCACCAATGGCAGTACATGAATCAGTGGAGAGGGGATTTACTAGACACCAGGAAATACAAAAAGCAAGTTCCATAACAGTTATAACAGCACAGTAAGGACTGGGAGTGGGAGGATGCACAAGACTACTAGGAATTACACCAAAATGTAAGTTCTATAATGGCACCAATAACAGTACTGGTAACTGGGGTGGTTGGATATAGTAGACTACCAGTGCACAAAAGATAGGTGCTATAATGGCAATTCAAATATTGCAGGGGTGAGTGGAACCAATAGAGGGCAGACAGGTTAGGGGTATGTACAAGGACTGTGCTGTCTGTATGTGCATGTGTGCATGTGTGCGTGTAGTACATGTGTGTTTGTGTTGTGTGGACTTGAGTGTTTGTTTGTGCTTACCTTGTCACAGCAAAGATGTCTCTGAATCACTAATGAGCATGTCATGGGAGATGGGCCATTTTAGCACAAGCCATACGGCTTATGCCAGACCCTTTAATGAAGTCTCAGCAAAATAGCATATGTATAAAATATAATAAAATATACTGCACTCCTCACCAAGATACACATGGACCATGGTTTATTGGGTGAATGTAACTGCCTCCCACTGGTGAAAATACACAAGTCTGATGTGTTAAATATTTGTACAATATGATGTATCACTTTACTTGGTATGCCACACTACTTGGCATCCTAGGTCATATTATAATAAAACTACGTCAGACATGTTAAACCACTGCAGTCATTTCAACTGGTTAAGTTGGTACAATATTTGTGGTGAAACTGGACCTAATGTAAAAAATGTGAATTGAAATGTCATAGATATAGTAAATAGGTCATTTTTGGATGGCTTATAAAGAGGGACTAAAACAAGGGGAAGAGGAAGTGTGTGATACATAATAAGAAATGGTACATAACTGTGAAACTTTGGAAAAGCTACAAAAGAAAAAGAGAGCAGAGAGAGAGATGGTCTTGGTCTTTCAGCTTTTCCTGGTTAGGGTTCACCACAGCGGAACTCCGGTCCACTAATGATTGGCAGTAGATTTTCATGAATGCCGAGGTGCCAGCTCGACATTCAACCTTCAATGAAGGCACACCTGTTTACGCATGTCTTTCGAACACCCACCCAACCGCGGGGAGGACTTGCAGACTCCACACAGAAGGCACTCCATGCACTCCAGCCTAGAATCAAATGGGAGAACCTCTTGCTGTGAGGTAACAATGCTACTGCTGCACCACCACGGATGTCCTACAGAGAGAGAGAGATGGTAAGGAAGTGAAAGAAAAAAAAATAAAACACACTGTTCAAACTCAGCCTCTCTACAGGCTATGTACCCATAGAGTGGTGCACAGCAACAGTTATCCTGCTCCACAAAGGGGGAGCCACAACAGACCCCGGGAACCATCGCCCTATAACCCTGACTAGCCTGGTCTGCAAGGCTATGGAGCGCATCATCATAGAACTCATTAACAAAGACACTGGAAATCTCCAAACATTGGACCCTACCCAGTTTGGCTTTGTTAAGGGCAGATCATGCCTCCTAAACCTGGTGGACTTCTTTGAAACAGTTACCAAGGCTTTATATGAGGGAAAGGAGGTCCACACAGCCTATCTAGACCTTTCAAAGGCTTTTGACACCATTCCCCATTCTGATATTATATACAAGCTCACCAGCCTGAGCATAAACCCCTACGTCATGAGATGGGCTGCCAATTGGCTCATGGATAGAACCCACATAGTGAGAGTTTCAGGCTCTAGGTCCAACTCTAAACCGGTTACAAGTGGCATCCCCCAGGGCTCAGTCTTGGGACCCCACCTGTTCGGTATATACTTCTCAGAGGTACAGGCAAGCACAGGAGGACTATGGCTGACCAAGTCCACAGACAACTGCATACTGGAGGCCATAATTGACTCTCTGGCTGATACAGACATCCTCTAGAATGGTCTCACTGAGACAGATACCTGGTGTCAAAATCATGGCCTCAAGCTAAATGCCAAATAGTGCATAGTCATACCCTTTGGAAAAAACAAAATACCAGTGAACTACCACATACGTGGTAGTACCCTAAATACAGAAAATATAATAAGGGATTTGGGGACCCAAGTAGATAGTAATCTCTCCTTTGATAATCATATTGCCAAGGTGGTTAGAAAATCCTGCTATGTGGCCTACCTAATCACAAAAGGGTTCGCATCTAGAACTAAAGAGTTTATTGTGCCCCTCTACTCATCACTCATCAGACCCATCATAGTGTACAACGCCCCATTTGGGATGTACTTTACAAGACACCTGCAACAGCTGGAAAGACCACAGAAGTACCTCACCAAGATGATTATTGGCCTCAAACAGATCTTCTATCAGCCCGACTGAAGAAACTTCAGCTGTACTCAGTCGCATACTGCTTATTCAGAGGTGATCTCTGCCTGACATACAAGGCCATGTCCAACCCAAAATTGATGGACATGCTCTACCTAAAAAAAAACAAATCCCCGAGAACCACATGCTCTAGGGATCTAAATCTCACCACAGTGATAAATAGGACATGCTGGAGAGATAGATTCCTGTCCCAGAGACTCCCCATGCTTTGGAACAGGATTCCAATCTACATTAGGCAGAGGCCCTCACTAACTCTCTTCAAGAGAAACCTTAACGAGTGGATGGGAAACAGAAAATTGACCCTGGGGATCACTGCAGTGGCTCTGCTGGACAGAGGCACAGGGAACTAATGGCTCTGCTGGAAAGAGGCACAGGGAACTAATCTAAGGGGGTGGCAAAAGCCAACACATTCTGGCTAGGCTTATAGATGCCCTTGGGCAGATTGCCTAGTACTTACCTATGAACCTATAAGAAGGATCAGAAATAAGTGCTGCAGATGGTATTAACTGGAGCACAATGAAAGAAAAAAGAATTTGATAGATAACAAAGTAAGAGAAAGGAAAAGGAAATTTACAGGAAATATGAAATAAAAAAGAAAAGGAAAGGAAAAGGATAACAGGAAAGTGTAGAAAAGATGAATAATTGTTATTAAAGGTAATTATAAAAAGAAAGAAAGGGAAAACTGTAAAATACTAGCAGTTAATGTAAATAGTTGAAAATGTTTATCACAACCAATAGGTATTTTAGAATGGTATAAAATGCTTGCAACAGCTATAATAGTTTTAGAAGACATAATAAATGATAGAGCAAAATCCCAAAAAGGGAAGGCATCACTGATCAGTATTAGCAAAAAACTACGGGAACTCATAAAATTGTCTAAGGCCAGCTTCGAGAGAAAAATTGCACAGGACACTAAGGATAATCACGAGGCTTTCTTTAGTTATGTTAGGAACCTGGGTGGTAATTCCCAGATATGCTCAGAATTAGTCCAAAATGACAAAAAATACACTGAACCCACAGACATTGCCAAAATCCTAGCTGACAGGTTCAGCGCAAACTCCCCCCACCTCCCCACCAAAAGGGCAAATATCTATCCCAGAAGAGTGCTGCCCCCCTGACATCTCAGATGCTCAGGTAAGAGCCGCCCTCTCCAAAGCAAAAAACACAGCATCAGTGGGACCAGACGGTGTCCCGGGCTGCATCCTACATGAACTCCAAGAAGAGCTAAACCCAAACATAAAACTACTGTTCAATCTCAGCCTTACTACAGGATATGTGCCCAAAGAGTGGCATACAGCAACAGTGGTCCTTCTCCATAAAGGTGGTGCCTCAACGGATCCTGGAAACTATCGCCCCATAAGCCTGACTAGCTTGGTCTGCAAAGCTATGGAAAGGATCATCATGGACCTCATAAATAAAGATATTGGGGACCTACAGACACTGGATCCTACCCAGTTCGGCTTTGTTAAGGGCAGATCCTGCCTCTTAAACCTGGTTGATTTCTTTGAAACAGTCACCAAGGCAATTGACGAGGGGAAGGTGGTCCACACAGTCTATCTGGACCTCGCAAAAGCCTTCGATACAATACCCCACTCGGGCATTATAGATAAGCTGACCAGCTTAAATATAAAACCCTATGTCACTAGATGGATTGCAAACTGGCTCAAGGACAGAACCCACATGGTTAGAATTGCTGGAGCCATGTCAGACTCCAAACCAGTTACAAGTGGTGTCCCACAAGGCTCAGTCCTGGGATCTCTCTTGTTCGGTATATATTTCTCGGAGGTACAGGCCAACACAGAAGGACTGTGGCTGACCAAGTTCGCAGATGACTGCAAACTGGGCGCCATAATCGACTCTCCAGCCGACACAAGCATTCTCCAAAAGGGCCTCATAGAAACAGACAACTGGTGCCAGAGCCATGGCCTCAAGCTAAATGCCAAAAAGTGTATAGTCATCCCCTTTGGCAAAAACAAAGTGCCCACAAATTACCACATAGGTGGTAATCCATTAAGTACAGAAGAAGTAATTAGGGACCTAGGGACCCAAGTTGATAGCAATCTCTCATTTGACAACCACGTGGCCAAGGTGGTTAGAAAAACATTTTATATAGCCCACCTAATCATGAAGGGATTCACATCTAGATCAGGGAGGTCATCGTGCCTCTTTACTCATCCCTCATCAGGCCCATAATTGAGTACAATGCCCCTTTTGGGATGTACCTTACCAGACACCTGCAGCAACTGGAAAGACCCCAAAAGTACCTCACCAAGAGGATCAAAGGGCTCAAACAGATGCCATATGCTGCCCGGTTAAAGAAACTCCAGCTCTACTCAGTGGCATACTGCCTGTTCAGAGGCGATCTGTGCCTGACGTATAAAGCCATGTCCAACCCGAATTAATGGACATGCTGCACCTCAGAAAATCCAAATCCCATCGAGCTACGCCGAGAGACTTGAACCTCAGCACTGAAATAAATAGGATATGCTGGAGGGACAGATTCATAACCCAGAGGCTCCCTTCACTCTGGAATAAAATCCCAGTCCAGGTTAGGCAGAGTCCCTCATTGACTCTCTTCAAGAGGAATCTTGATGAGTGGATGGGAGATCGTAGGTTTACCCCGGGTATCACTTCTGTGTCACTGTTAGACAGAGGCACAGTATACTAACCTCGAAAAAGGGCATAGCAAAATAAATTTAAAATGGGTGGCGAAAGCCAAACACATTCTGGCTAGGCTTATAAATGCCCTAGGGCAGATAGCCTAGTATGAACCTATGAACCTATGAACCTATAAGAGGCTTGACTTTGGTAGAAAGAATACAGCCTGAGCAATTATGGGGTGGGGGTATTGTGTGGAATTTAAGAAAAGACACATGTTCAGGAGTAGGAATATTATTGAGAAAAATGGAAAAAGATTAGATGAGACTATAGTAGAGATGGAAAAAACAATAATTTTGGATATAAGATGGATAGAGCATGTATACAGAGTAATAGCACTTTATGGTTATTTTAAGAAGGACAGAGAAAATATTTCCAGAAAATTCTAGATTATGTAATCATAAACATGGATATTGTAGTAGTAGGAGACTTTAATTGTCATTAAATAATAAAAAGAAAAATTAGTGACATAAATAAAACACTTGAAATAATAAGATGTGGCAAATTATATTTATGAAAATTTAATGGACGGACTTATAAAAGAGGGGATTACAGAACAGAAATAGATTATTTTTGGTATCCCAAGGAATAGAAACAATTAAAGAAGATGTACTATACATAGGATTCTCAAATAATTTGGTTGTTTAAATTGAAATAAAAAGACATGAGGGATATATAGAGAGATAGAAAAGGGAATAAAAAGAATAAATGAAACAAAATGGGATGAGAAAGGCAAATTAATAGTGATGGAATGTGAAAAAGATCATATTAGTATGAAAAATGTTTATCAGTATTGGTCAGAATGGTAGATAGCCTTTAAGGAAAATTATCAGAGATGTTATAGGCAATGTGAGACAGAAAACAAGAAGAGAAGCTAAGAAAAGGTATAAAAAAGTAAATATGCGTCTTCTAATCTGGAAAGGAATGATAGAGATTTTTTTTCTAAAGAAAAACAATATTATAGATTTAATCATGAGAAAATAAAGCATTTGTATAAACAAAGATAATTTTACAAGAAAAAAATGGAGGAGGTTGCCCCATATTTAAGTAAGTTTGCCAAAGAAGATTATGCAATAATGAGAAAGCTGAAAGACAAAACAGGTACAATACAAACTAGACAATAAAATATAATGACAGTAGTAATAGATTATGTGAATGAGATGTTTGAAGAAAAACAGATATCCAGAATGAAGATATAAGAATTAAAGAAGTTTTTGGAACAGGATAATGAAGAGCTAGAAAATGAAATATTTTTGGAAGAATTTAATAAAATATTGAAAATAGTTACTATGGAGTTTGCAGCAGGACCTGATGGAATAGAACACCACATGTATAACAATTTGAAAACATGGCAAAATAAATGTTTTCTAAGGGTATTAAATGAATGTTTAAAAGAAAGATTTAGGTATGAAGAATTATGTAGAGGCATAATGAAATTTATATTGAAGGAGGAGGGCAAACACAATGTGCAGAATTGGAGACCAGTAGTAATGAACAATACAGACTATAAGATATTTATGAAGATAATTCCGAAAAGAATGGAAGCTACAATTAATAAAATGATAGATGATATGATACACAATGTAAAAGGTAGAAGAAGGTAGGAGTCATTAGAGATAATCAAGGAATTGGTAGATGATAATATGAACAGACAGGAACAAGTTAAATTCATGATAGGTGCCATAAAGAAAGCTTGATACTGTACAGCATCCACAATTATGGGATATTTTTCAATCATGTAATATAAGTGACAAGGTAAAAAATACCTCTCAACTGTACAGATTTTTGCAGAATGTCCAGATTTTTGCCTTATATTTTTGGCCCGTTTTTCATAAAATTGTGGCTTTTTGCCAAATTAGTGGTAAATCATTAAAGATTGAAGTTAGAAAATAATGACAAACATTTGAAATTTAGACTTCTTACCCCTCAGAAAATTCATGCTAATGCAAAACCTGTTATTCTATCAACTTTCTAAGTTTGTAAGAGGAATATTTAAAAATTGTCCCTATTTGTACCACTTTTTTCATGGCTTTGTCCAGATTTCTTATTCTAAAAGGTTGAGAGGTATTACGATAAATGTTTTTGGTAAATGGCTGACTAGTAAGGCTATAACTATAAGAAGTAGGATAAGACAAGAATGACCATTGAGTGGTATGATATTTATGCTAATACTGAATGTAATAGTAAATCATATCAATCAGGAAATGAGTATATGGTATACAAATAAGGAGAGTATTAAAATACTTACAATGTTATCTTATGAAAATACTATAATTTTTACAAAAGATGTGAAAGGAATGGAATAGGCGTTAGATTGTTTGAATGGGAGTCTAAACCTAATAAGATTGTATTTAAATAAAGAAAAAAAAAAACTACAGGATTGGGATATGATGGAGAAATAGGAGTAATTGAATTTAATATGCAGGAAATAGTTTTGGGGGACAAGAAATAAAAGAATTACAATGGAAAAAGATGATAGAGGTAATAAGAAATATGTTTAAGTTTTGGGATCTTTCAAATTATCATAAAACATGCACTTGATAAATTCAGTACAAATGGCATCAATAACCAATACATGATGTTTTGTAATATGGATATATCACCTATAAGTAATGGAAGTATGCTGCTGAAAACATAATACCATGAATACTTTGTATGAACTAATTTAGGTGAGTCAGCTGTGTTATGAAAGTACAATTGGAGTCAGTTTACATGGCAACGTGAGTAGCTGATTATGATCTTTTGTAGCATCTTTCAGTCACTGTATGTCACTATCTATGATGCTTGCTCAAATGTCCCTCAGGTACATCGGAATGTTAAAAATTGTACACATGCTATAAGCTAATGTACAACATGTAGCTCCCCCTAAACATTTGTGGCCTCCACTTATCAAAGAGGACAATACATCTGTCTGTTCAGAACACTTTTTCCACATTGGGTAATACATCTGAAATGACAAATTAAGTTAACCGTTATTAATCTGATCCCATGTTTTATAAACAGCATCAGCTTAGGACTTCTCTGACCTTAAACCATGTTGCTTATACAGCGCCGCATCTCATTGCTCACAATACATAAATAATTTAAGGAGCTTTATGATCTTGTGCACCTGGCATATGCCTGGTTACACCCTTACTGTCCCCCATCCTTTATACTAAATGCTTAAGTGTTTATGGCATTTCTATCCTACAGTCATGTCCAATTATATTACTCCTTTCTTATTTGGTATCTGTAGGTTGCATATGGCAGGTACATATTCTGTACAAATTCTGTTTATTCAGTTAAGGCCATAAAGACCTTCTTGCAACTCTGCAAACTTAAGAATTCACCCTGCAAAGGAAATGTACTTATTTAATATTGAATGTAATGGAGTCACATTATTTCTGTTGAGCATTTCTTAATGATGGTGAGGCAGTGATTGTGGGAGACAGTCCATAAGGAATCAGACTACCTCCATCCTCTTGCAGTAATATTCTTAGGAGACTTCACACCAAAGTCACTAATATACACTGTCCTATTCTGTTGGAAGCCAGCCCTGAGATAGAGTCTCTTTACAGGCAAATCATTTATTTATTTTACATTTGTTGACCGGGATAGTCCGATTGGACCAATGTCCATTTTCAGCGGTGGCCTGGGAAGATAAGCTCCAACATATGCAAATAAATTCAATAACTAATAGGACATAATTACATGTACAGTATTTCCAAAAAATACATAGGTAAACATGAAATAGGCAAGATTACAGGTTAGAAGTTACCACTGGTTGTAGTCAGGAGAAAATTGACAATAGATAGTTAGCTAGATAAATTCCAAACAGAAACATTCTACTTCTGTTAGAACAATGAAACATGAAAGCCAATGTTCATGATTGAAGCAGTGTTAATATATAATTTCAAAGTAAGTAATGAACACCTGTGAAATGAATACATTTTTCAGGTGATCAGTACTGCTGGTTTTGCTAATGAAATCTGCATCTCTCTCCAGACTTCAGGCTGACTTCATTGCTGACATGTCTTAGGCCTGGTGAAAATGCATTGAGGTATATTTGTTATGTAAAGCATGTAAGTGAATCTGCACATTTCCCTCTTCTGACCTCAAAACAAACTTTTCTGCCAGATAGCAGCCCACAAAATATTTGACACTATCTGTATTTAGCAAATCATGAAAAAGAAAGTAATTGCGAGGCATTTTTAATAACATAGGGTAAATATTATTACTTATGTAATATTGCAGAAGTTAATACTTTTTTATTTACTTTTATTAGCTGAGAAATTGCAAGGAAATACAGCAAACTAACATTACAGAAAATGACTAGATATAAATGCCATATAAGCATGATCAGATGATGCGGATCAGGTTAGCATTCACATCTTTACATTGGGACATACATCGAGCAATCTGGGAAACAAATGCATTTACTCTTCTAGTTAACAAGCAGCATATAATGGCTTTCTTTTATCCTGCAAAATTCAATTTTATAACCCTATATAATTTACTGTACTAATGAACAATTTGTAACATCATGGTAATGCTTCCATTAAATTGTTGCTCAGACTTTCTTTTTAGGAGTCATTCTATATAAAAATAGCCAAACCAAAACAAACTGTAGATACTCTACCAACGGCTGCCTGCCCACAAAGATTTCAAAGGAAAGAAGAAACAAAAAAGCAGGTACTAGCCACCACGCTGAACAGTTTCAAATCTTTTATTTAAAACACAATTAAAAACACAGGAATGAGCCCTAAAAACAAGGTTAAAATACCTCAGTAAATCTCTTCTCTCTCTCTTTCTCTCTCTCTCTCTGTCTCTGTCTTTCTCTCTTTATATATATATCTACATCTCTATCTATATATGTAGGTTTATATGACTTCATCAACTTTTCAAAAATTCGTAATTCGTATGGTCGAGACCATATCAAGTTTCTGAAAACCCAAAATAAAAGAAAATAACAAATCTACATTTTTGAAGGGGAGCAAGCCCCCCCCCCTGCAAATGATATATACCAACGCTAAGATTGCACTACTGTGTGTAAAAGGGTAAATTCCTTGATTCCCCACTGTCCTGGGATCTACATAGAACTGCTTTAAAGGGGAATTTACCTTTTTTATCCATTTCATTTACCGACCATTGCAAAATAGGGGAGCTAATCTTTATAGAAGGTATAGTGAATCAAGTGAGAAAAATAAAACATATTTTGTTACAGAATATACATTTTTTTCTGAGAAAATTTATAATATTATAAACTATTATTGGGATTTTTTGTTGAAAGATAAGAACTTAATTCAACTTTTACCGAGAAGATTATCGTTTTCTTATAAACAGGGACGAAATATAAAAGACTTGTTAGTTCATAGCTATTATACCACACCAAGTGTAAAAACTGGGGTTGAGGTTAGAAGTGTAGGTATGATTCCTTGCAAAAATTACTCAGTGTGCAAATATGTATTGCGATTTTTGAAATAATTAATGGTATTGTTTATAGTCCTAAGGAAGCTAATAATTGTAGTATGGAGGGTTTCATTTATGCACTAAGATGTCCATGTAATCTTTTCTACATAGGGGAAACAAAATGGGCTTTTAGGGTTAGGTTGTTAGAACATTTGAGGGATATTAGGAATAAAAAAGTGGAAAGTTGATTAGCTATACATATTTCTCTTTGTCACGGCGGGGTGAGGGGGGGGATGAAAATTGTCTCCAAGGTATGATTTCAGAAAAGGTAAAAGTTTTCAATGGTATGGATTTGAAACATATAACTCACTTTTTATGGAAAGTTTATTTATTTTAAAGTATGGGACATTGACACCTCGTGGACTTAATTTAGAATGCAACTGGAAAATGTTTTTATAGTATGTGCTGGACTGGTTATAACATTTAACTGCTTAATTAAATTAAGGTTCTGATTTGTTTATTTTAATAAGAACATGTATTTAACTTGAGACTATGTGTTTAGTTTTTGACTCTTGAGAGGCCTTTTGGCCAAGACACTGGAGAGTGGTTTACAATAAAGTCTGGGTCTTTGTCTACTGGCCTTTGTGTTTTTTGTTATTTAAGTTTTTTGTTTGTCTGTGGGGAAAAAAAACATATGTGTTTTTTCCCACTAGGGATTCAAAATAACTGTCCAAGTATGGGAACTGGCATTTTGAATCCCCATTTCAACAACTGCTCATAAAGGTGGCTGAATAACATCCTTATATATATTTTTAGGGACATCATACAAACTTCCTATTTTTCCATACAGAATTGGAAAAAAATGTAAGCATTCAGATCACTGTAACCTTGACCTTACAAATTCAGTAATATATTATTTATTAGCTTGAAACTGAGCTTACAGATCTGCATATACTTTTCTTTAATGAGTTATCTTTTAACAAGACTTTCATATGTGATTAAAGTGTTCATCTGCTATGTTATTCAAAAACATTAATGTACGATTATTAAAGTTAAACTTCATGTCCTTTTTCCGCAAGACATGGAGACAGTTATTTGTGGCATGAGCAATGGTACTGACTTCTCTACGTCTAAATGAATATTCTGTTTCTAAATGTCAATGGCTCCTATCCAGCATGAAAGCAGATAATGTTGGTTTCACTACAAGAATCAGCATCACTGACCTTTTTAATGTAAGAAATTCCCTTAGCATCATTAGAACATCAAAATGCATGAAGAAAGAATTAAAGATGTATAGTGGATTTTCTTACTTATTAAGGAACGAAGAGGGTCCAGGTTCAGAAAACTTTATCTCATTGTGGTAAGTGAATTTTATTTATTTATTTATTTTATTTATTTATTTAAATTTGTTGACCGGGAGTGTCCGACTGGACGTGGGTCCATTTTCAGCGGAGGCCCGGGGAGAAAAGCTCCACAGTAAAATAAACAGACAGTAGTTACATTGGATTACATAGTGATTAACAATTTAACATAGAAATTACTTACAACATATTTACAGATGAAGAGCATAGTACATCAGTAGACAACTAGAATCTTTATCTGTGAAGTACATAACAGGCATTAACAAATGTAACAATGAGAAGTTCTTGCTGTATAATAAGTACTAGGCTTATGAGCATCTGAGCTTGCTATCATCAAGGTAGTTAGTGGAGGTGAAAGAAAGGTAGTAGCTGGATGGGGTGGATGATATTAGAGTGGGAGTTTCAAGAGCATAGCCAGCATGTTTTTAGGTGCACTTTTAATAAAGTTTTGAAGTTGGTGCATGATGGTACGGAGGTAATTGTGGGTGGGAGTGAGTTCCATAATTTGGCTATGGCGCAAGAGAATAGTGCTTCACCAGCAGAGTTATTGGCTTTAGTGATCTGCAAGTGATTTTTGTTGCTGGATCTTAGTCGTCTGGTGGTGCGATAGGGTTGGAGTAGATTCTGGAGGGATGGGACATTTAGTGGATGGTTTACTAGTTTGTGGGCGAGTGTGAGTTGATACCACTGAAGGAGGTGAGGGAGTTCAAGCCAGCCCAGTTCAGCAAGTGAGAGACAGTGGTGACTACGGTAGGATGCCCCTGTGGAGAATTTTGCGATTTTGTTGTAGCAGGTCTCTAGCTTGTTTAGATCACATTGCCTTAGGTTGGTATATACTGGAGAGGCATAAAGTAGGGTGGAGATAAGGTGGGAATTTGCTATTGAAATCTTTGCTGCTTTGGTGAGAAATTGTTTATTTCTATATAATGCTCCTAGTTTTTTGTGGACTTTTTTTATGGTCATGGATATGTGAATGTCAAATTTTAGTTTATTGTCTATTTCCACTCCTAGCAATTTGGTATGTTCAGTTGGGTATATAGTGGTGTTGTCTTTTGCTGTGATGTTAAAGTGAGAGTTGTTTTGAGTATGTTTGGTGGGTTGGAAGATGAGTAGTTTAGTTTTGTTTGGGTTGAGTATTAATTGGGCATCGGATAACCATGTTTCAACAGAGGAA
Source organism: Protopterus annectens (assembly GCF_019279795.1). NCBI lineage: Eukaryota > Metazoa > Chordata > Ceratodontiformes > Protopteridae > Protopterus > Protopterus annectens. The sequence goes on along the minus strand of NC_056730.1, from coordinate 1,042,748,896 downwards.
AAGGCTTCCTGTGTGACTTTTTGCAGTTTGGGTAGGGACTGGGCTGAGCAGATGATGGTAGAGTCATCTGCGTATTGGATGAGTTTTCCATGTTTGGTGGCAGAGGCTAGATTATTGGTGTAAACAGAGAAAAGTAGGGGTCCAAGGATGGATCCTTGGGGAACCCCTATGGAGACAGGTAGTTGGGGAGATATGTCATTCTGCCATACAACGGATTGTTGGCGGTCAGACAGGTAACTCTGAAACCAGTTGGCGATTGATTGTGAGAAGGATAGGTTATTGAGGACAGAGATAAGTTGTTTGTGTGGGACCATGTCAAATGCTTTAGATAGGTCTAGGAAAGTAGCAGAGGAGAGATAGCCATTGTTTTTATGCTGAAGGATAGTGTTTGTAAAGGAGAGTAAGGCAGTGGTGGTGCTATGGTTTGGTCGGAAACCATGCTGAGTACTGGAAAGGAGGTTGTTAGTAAGGAGGTAGTGTGAGACCTGAGAGTGTATGCATCTCTCTAGTATTTTGGAGAGTGGAGAGAGAATAGCTATGGGGCGGTAATTGGTTAGTTCTGCAGAGGGTCCACCTTTGTGGAGGGGAATTATATGTGAGACTTTCCACAATGTGGGAACGTAACTTTCTGATAGAGATCGGTTAATCAAGATGGATACTGGGTAGGCCAGAGCATCAGCTGCGATTTGTAAGTGAATTTGCATGATGACTGTCAATGTGCTGGGTTTGTGCAATTCAGAAAACCTTGCAACATAACGCTGCCAGCTGAAATAGTATGGTCAGTCATGTTACATGGTAAGGACCACATAATGAAGCACTGTGTATGGCAATGGGGCAGAACAATGTGGCAGAGTGATTCATAAATGTTTAAATGTCTTGTAGAAATGCTGCACTCACTTTAGATTTCTTCATGACCATATGTTTGTGTTCAGGCAGAGTAAGGTAGTGTACAATATTAGAGGAGTTTCACAGGTATTGTAAATGTGTACCTACAACAGGGCCTTATAGCAGCCACTGCAACTGACAGTGCACAACATCACCCCTAAAGGCACTTGGTCATCACACTATGCTAACATTTTATGCCCTCCATGGCAACGGCATAGTAGACCAGTACAGTGTGGAAAGGGACACTATGCAACAAATAATAGCCATGTGTCAGCCTCATCTGCATCCCAGTGAGAACCATGGAGTACCTATCCCAGTAGATACTAAGGCATATTATGTAGCTTTATATCTATATATATATATATATATATATATATATATACATATATATCTACACATACACATACACACACACACACACACACACACACACACACACACACACACACACACACACACACACACACACATATATATATATATATATATATATATATATATATATATATATATATGAGCTTCAGATACCCTTCAGTGACATACTGGGGACACAAATGGGGGTGTTTTAAAAATCTGCCTTGAGAATACTACATCATAGGTTCATAATTTCATAGGAGGTTACTAGGCTAGCGGCCCTAGAGCCTACACAGGCCTAGCCATGTTAATCCCAAGTATCCCCTTTATTCTTTTTGTGTAGTTCACAGAATGAATTTATGAACAGAGTGGATCTGTGATCAACACCAGCTACCCCTGTTCATGAGGGACATGGGTGTCACCCCAAGAATGATGTCATAATTCAGCATGTAGGGGAGCATATAGGTTCATAGGTTCTTACTAGGCCGTTGACTTGTGACAATCTTAAGATATCAAGCCTTCCATTCCCATGGAAATTATTAGCACTTATATTTCCAATATGAATCTCCAAAGAAAAGCTACTCAGTTCTATGTTGGGTACAAACATGTTTCTGCTATCCATGAGAGCCACTGGTGCTAAACCAGGGGTGAATTTGAGGTTATCCATCCATTCATCATTGTTATATTTTAATAGAGTTAAACTGCGGTGGTGGTGCTACGGTAGCATTGTCGCCACACAGTAAGCCGTTGTCCTGTTTGATTCTCAGCGAGAGCGTCTTCTGTGTGGAGACATGCATGAATGGGCATACCTTCATTGAAGGTTGTGTGTCAGGGCTGGCAACTCGGCACATAAAAATCTACTTCCAATCATTAGCAGATCGGAGTTCCACTGTGGCGACCCCTAACCGGGAAAAGTCGAAAGACACAAACAAGAGACATCTTCTGCTTTATATGGAGTGGAAGCTGGTTCCATAGAAGTGGTATTCTCTGTGATACATACTCCAGCATGTTCTGTTAATCTTTTTGAAGAGACTGAAATCCCGTAGGTAGGTGTTTCTGATACCACTGAATTTCTAGATGTGTAATAGGTTTGGCAGAACAGGGTCTGTTGAGGCTGTATACATGAGAAAGAGGTTTCCTCTCGCTAGCCTGTTTGATACTGAGAGAGAGAGAGAGAGAGAGAGAGAAGGCTTTGAGATGGTCTACATACTTTTTATGATTTAGGTTCTTGATTTTTTTTTTTTTTTTTTTTAGGTTGGAAGTGTTGTGATATTTCAAGCTGACAAGTCTTTGGAAAGTACATACCAAAAGGGGCAATGCTTGCTGAGTACAGAAGAACAATTGCTTGCATGCCTGGATCTGGATGATATACCCATTGAAGCAAGTTGTGTGATAAAAAAGGACTTCCTTACAATAGTTGACATGTGGTGATCCAGGCACAGTTTATTGTTAACATAGGCTCCCAGATCCCTAACTATACAATCAGTTTTTAGGGGATGATGTCAATGTTGAAGTTACAAAGGGAGTTATGCTTGCTGAAGGATATGATTATACATTTCTTGTCATCTTCTTTCAGTGTATGTTTTTTGGCACCAGCTATTTGTTTGGTTCATGACCTCTTGTAGGACCATGGTGTCCTCTGGGAAGTTTATTATAGCACCAAGTTTGCAATAATATGATGGAGAGAGAAGGATATTATGAAGCAGTGAGAGAAATGGAGGAGAAAGCAAATATCGAGACAAGCAAATGCATGGAGGATTTGGAGGAGATGTTTCAAAGAAAGCTGTTTGATGGAAATCAGTCAGCAAATGATGGCTGTAGAATTATAAACCTTCAGTTGGCAGGGTTTGAGGATGATTTACTTTAAGAAATGATGATGCAGATTGAGACAGAAAATGAAGGAGATGTTTCCTGGGGGCACATTGTTGAGAAAATACAACAGGAGGATGCAAAGACAACCCTGAAGAATAATGGTGAAAAGGAAAAGAAAACATATGCACAGAAAGTAAAAGAAGGCAAAAGGAGAGTAGCAGAAAAGAAGGCATAAGAAAATGAATAGTGGAAGTACATGGTAAGGATTCAGAGTAAAGAAGACAAAGAAATGGACAGGTATGAAGTGTGGGATAATTTAATAGCTCCATTGGGTGTAAAAACACACACAAGGTAAGAGCATTTATTCTTATTAACAAAGAGACATTTTCTGCCACTATATTTGAGACTGTTTTTCAATGCAAAATGTTCTTGGAGAATGTGAAAAAAGAGAAAGACTGTAATCCATGGAATCTTTATGTGATAAAAGCATATAACGGGAACAAAAAAGAAAATTCATGTACATGTTTGAACAGAGGTAGAAAGAGAGACTTTGAAAGAACACGTGGAAACTTTGTGTAAAGAAGTACTGAACATTGTGAATGTTTATGACAAAAGGGGTTTATGGGCTGGTGGATGGGATTGCAATATTGTGTTAAAAATAGTAAAATAGAAAATATACATATATCAAGCATGATAAATGTGGAGGGGAATAGGATTCATAAAGTACTGGGGACAACCCAAAACATTTTATTTTTTATTTTATTTTATGTATTTATTTATTTATTTGCAGAAAAAGAAGGACATTTGATAAGTAACAGTGACAAAAGAAAATGTTCTGTTTGTGGGGAAATGGGGCATGATGCAAAAATGTAAATTGAAATGTTATAAATGTAACAAATTGGATGTGCATGGATGGAATACACAAATGAAAATAAGAGTAAGGAAAAAGAAAGAGAAGAAAATAAACAAAGAGAAGAAATTTTAGAAGTAGAAAAAACAGAAGAAAAACTAGATGAGAAAAATAATAAGGAGGATATGGAAGAATGTTCTGAAATAAGTAATGAAGAAGACATAAACTGGAAGTAGTGAAAGAAACAAAAATAATTCTATTGGTAAAAGGGTACAAGACAAAAAAGAACACTTAAAAGAATAAGTGCAAAAGAAAAAAGAAAGAAAGAAAATGGATGAAAAAGAAGATATGCAGCTAATGACTGGGGTTGGTATAATGGTTAAGGTGCTTAACTCAAAGCCACAAGGTACAGTGTTTGATTTTAATCTTTGGGAGGGAAGTTGGTTAAGCTTAGGATGGTCTATTAAGAAAGCTAGCCTAGTAATTAGCTATGAACATGTGAAATCATGAATCTAAGAAAAAGGGAAAACTGACAATTTTTATATCAAAAATATAGTAAGAAGAATAAGGATTTTGGAGTGGTGTAATGCATGTGATGTAGATGTAATTATATTTGAAGGCACAAGATTTTTAACACATGAAGAAAGATTACAAACAGAGAAACTATGGGGAGGAAAGATAACCTGGAATTTGGGAAATGAGAGAAGCTCTAAAATAGCCATATTCTATAGAAAAAAAAAAAAAAAAAAAACAGACACTGCTCAGTAGGAGAAACCACATAGTTTATTGACTTAAAGTGCTTTTCGTTTGCACTCAAGGCAAACTTCATCAGAAGTGAATGCAACCTAACTCTCGTGACATTTAAATGTTCCAATGAAAGTGATGTGCTCAGATCACAAGTCACGACACAGCTATGTCACCCACATCTGTGTAAACATTAATACAAAATTAAACATAATATAAAAGTTTATAAAGACATGCATGTAAAAACATATACATCGCATATCCTTTAAAAACATATAAGACACATATCAAGCTTAAACTGCTAAAAAATATATAAGAAATATAAAAAGTATATATATATATATATATATATATATATATATATATATATATATATATATATGTATATACATATATGGATCCTATTCTTACCATCTAACATATACAGCTAAACTTGCTACTTGAAGGGTATTGATGTATCACCTCACTTAACATAACAATACTGATCCAAGTTTACATCATATTAACCAAGATGAAAACTTGTTTTTGTGTAATATTATGAATACTTGTGCAAATTCATTTGCGTTTAGAAACTTTACTTTGCTTTGACTCATCTCTCTAAACTTTTAAGTTTTAAAATGCAACTAATTGAGCAAGTGTCATTAAGTCCAGGGAACCTGTAAGCATTAAGCATTTAGTCTGATTTGACAAGTCAGTTCAAGTTCCTCCAAGTGGAGGGAAACTGGGCCACCTTGTAACGGTTGGGAAACTTGGTCTATGGCCATATATTTAAATTTATGATCTTGACATAAGTGAATATGTTTGGCCAAAGCATTTTCTAATTTAAGTTTTGAAATTGCATACTGATGTTCATAAACTCTATCACGGAGTCTACACTCCGTTTTACCAATGTAGTACACAGAACAAGATTGACACCTAGCCAGGTACACCACATTCTTAGATTGACAGTTGAACTTGAATTTGAGCCTGTATTGTTGTTGGTTAATTATGAACGTGTTTGTTGCATCCATATATCGACAAAAATTTACAGGACTCACATTTAACCATACCAGTGATTTTTGGGGTACTGTAACATTGTTGTTGCAACAGGTTCTTAAGATTTTTACCCCTCCTATAAATTATTTTTGGATGTTCACCTAGCTTTTCAATTAGTAATGGGCTGACTTTAAACAACTCCCAGTTCTACTGTAAGATCCCAGTAATCAATGTACTTGGAAGTTGGAAAAGTTACAATGGCTGGTGAAAGATAGAACCTTAAGTAGTTAAGGGTCAACTTGTGAGGGCTGCACGTATAATCACCCAATAGGAAGATTTCCTGGAAGAATGGCAGTTCCTTAAGTCATTGTTTTCAAGTTGAGGTTATCCAGAAGATTTGTTGGACTGTTTAATAAAAGAAGTTAGAAACAAGAGTTTGGAGAGGGTTTATAACCATATCTTAAGTGTTAAACAGCATAGGTCAGCCCAAACAGTTGACAGTAACACCTTAGTTCTGGCTAATGATGGTAACCAACAGGGTACCTGTGCAGTAGACCCTAGCAAAATGGGATTCTGGATGAATTTCATCACAACTTATTGTATAGACAGTAAAATGTTTTACTGAGGAAGTTGCATGGTTGACAAAAAATGCGGTGAACAAGTTAAGCATTTTTTTTGCATGTGTTTTTGTTTAATAAAGTCGAAGTTCATGCCTTTGGTGGCTCCAGGTGCTTCATTATTAATCATTGTAGATTTAAACTGGAAAGAACAAGTTATGCTTATATTAATTGTAAAGGAAGGGATGGCTTATTTTACCAGATTTTAGACTATGTATCGATAAATATGAATATTATAATAACAGGATATTTTATTTGCAATTTAAGAGGCAAGCATAAAAAGATAGGAAATTATAAAAGAAAAATGTTAGAAGTTATAAGATTTGGTATTTTGGGACAAAAAAAAACACGGACTTATAAACTTATAAAAGGGGGGTTTGTACAGAACCGAAATAGATTATTTTATAGTATCAGAAGTTTTAGTTATAGAAAAAGGTGAGCTAGCTGAAACTGGATTTTCTGATCATTTTGCAATATGGCTAGAGATAAAGAAAAACAAGGAATATATAAAACAGGCAAAGGTCTAAAAAGGATAAATGAGAAAGCATGGAATGAAGAAGAAAAGGGGTTAGTCATACAGTTATGGAATGATCATATTACTATGGAGCATTCTATAAAAAAGTGTTCTGAATGGTGGATGATATTTAAGGGAAAATATAAAACCATGTTTTTACAGTGGCAACATGATGTGAGAAAACTTGAGAAAGGAAATATAAAAGAACATATAATGCTGCATTGTAAGATTTAGATCATAATGACAAAAAGTACTTTGACAAAGAAAAAGAATTATATGACAGGAATTAAGAAAAAAAAAACAAGAATTATTATATAAGCAAATATATTTTTTACGAGGAATAAGTGAATAAATATTGAGTTACTTAAGCAGATTAGTAAATGAAGACTGTAGTGTAATGAGAGAAATAAAACAATGTAAAAGGAGAAATAGAAAGAACTCAAGAAAGATTATGAATAGTGTAATACAATATGCACAAGAAATTTTTAAAGAAAAAAGAAGGCAGTGGAAAAAACATGAAAGTAAAAAAGTTAAGAGGAAAGACAATAAAGAGTTGGAAAAGGAGATTTCTTTAAATGAGCTAGATAAAGTATTAAGATACAAATGGAAAATAAATAAATAAATGTGGCTGCAGGACCAGATGGAATTGAGTAGGAAATGTATAAAAATGTAAGGGACTGGCAAAAAATATATATATTTTTTAATTTTGAATGAATGGTTAAATGAAGGTTTTATGTATAAAGATCTATGTAGTGGAATACTTAAATTCATATGGAAGAAGGAATATAGAAAACAATTAAAAAACTGGAGATTGATAACACTGAATAATAATGATTTAGAAGATGTTTATGAAAATAATACAAAAGAGTTTTGAAACTGAAATGGAAAACATTATGAAAGATAGTAGATATAGTATAAAGAGTAAGAGTTGTCAAGAATGATTAATGATAGAGAAATTGTAGATGTTATTATGAATAGAAAAGAAGAAGTGAAAATCATAATAGGAGACCTTAATTAGGCATTTGATACAAATAGACATGAAATCTTATGGGTAATAATGGAAAAATATAATATAAGTGAGAGAGGAAATTATAATTGTCAGTGTATTGCAATAATAAAGTAAAATACTTGTAAATGGCTTGTTTAACCAAGAGGTACATATGAAGAGTGGTGTAAGACAGGTATGTCCACTGAGTTGTATACTCTTTGCATTAGTCATGAATGTGAAAGTATGTGAATTAAATTACAAAATGAAGGAGGTGGGGTATATAACACCTGAAGGGTTAAGAATTAACATATGCAGATGACATTATAATAATTGCAAAAAAATGGATAATTTGCCAAATGAGTGTCTAGAGGTGATATGGACGGCTTTAAATAAAGAGAAAAGAAAAGTAAATGTTTGTGTGTTGTAGTAAAGATAGGGGATGTATAATTTACAATGAATTAAATTTCTATATTAGGTATAGAATTTGGGAATAAAGATGTAAGTAGAATTCAGTGGGGAAAAACAGAAGAAATAAAAAAAAGAAATATTGCCAATTTTTTTATTTATATGGGGTTTTAGGCTAAATCCCATAAAAAGAGGAGTTTTGTATGAGTTTTGTATGTAAATAAAAACAAAGAAGGATTAGGGTTAATTAACCGGGTTCGGGCAACTAGGCAGTGAGACATTTCCCTGTGCTACATTTGGTTGAGGACACATGGCTGAAGTGACATTCACCTGCAGAGAAATACAGCTGTTGTGAATTCCCTGTAGGCAAAGGGAAGCACACACTGCCATGCCCACAGCTTTAATAGCCAAGTGCATGGGGGCAAAAAAGTAATGAGTGTTGTGCTCAGTGTACAGTGCATGTTTATGTAACTACAACATGTAGAAGTATGCTACAGCATGGAGGAAATCCTGCATGCTGCTGTAGTCACATTTATGCTGCAATATGCATTTTAGGTAATGCATTTTAGGTAATGTTCCCTAGATACTGCGAAAGGGGGTAGTGGTCCTCACACAGACCAATTATAAAGGTATTGCTCACTGTGCACTGCATTTTTATCTTCACTGGCATGCCCACTGACCAGCCCACTGCTGATGCCTGCCATACTGCCTGCTGTCTCATGTTGCCTTGGGGACCATGGGCATTATTCTCTTCCTGTGCATTTGGTTATTAAAGTTGTGGCCATGCACTGCATTCTTCTCTTTGCCCACAAGGAATTCACAACAGCCATATTTCTCTGCAGCTGAATGTCACTTCAGTTATTTGTCCCTGACTAAATATACCACAGGGAAATGTCTCACTGCCTAGGTGCCTGAACCTTAATTAACCTACTGGTATATGCTGCTTCATTAAATTTGTACAAAGTGTTAAACTGGATAAATGAAAAAGATGAGAGATTAGCAGTAAAACTGTACAAATGTAAATATGATGAATTTTACAGTATGGTAAAAAAGAGTAAAAGAGAAAAAGAGTGTATAAATGAAGAAATAAAATGTTACAAAAATATTTTGGGGATAATATGAACTGATGATATAGGAAAATATAGAAATGTATGGTATAGAATGTAATGATAAAACATTACTATGTAAAACCATGGAAAAATCTAACAGATGAAAAAATTAAAGCTAAAGAAATAAAAAGCAAATGGAGCAGTCAGAAAGTAGAATGTCAATATTTTTGGTGGAGACTGGTAATAGATAAACTGCCAGTAAAAGGAATTATGCCATATGAAAACAAAAGTGATATAATATGTTTGCATTGTTAAGAGGAAGAAACTACAGAACATGTGTTTTTGAAAAGTAAACTAGTTTAGTTATGGGGAAAATATCTAAAGAAGATTTTTTGTAGATATAAGAGAAGTGAATAAAATAACATGACTCTATATATATATATATATATATATATATATATATATATATATATATATATATATATATATATATATATATATATATATATATATATATATATATATATATATATATATATATATATATATATATATATACACACACAGAGGAAAATAAAATGTATCCAAACAAGCCAAAAGTCGCCCAGTAAGAAATGAAATATTAGGAGAACCATGAACAAACCAGGCATCCACCAAAGCTGATAAATGATTTTCCAAAAACTGTAATGCAAAAATACAGGATAAGCGCTTTCACACATAATGTGCTTCATCAGATCCACAAACTGGAATAAGTAAAAGCCATTAAATAATAAAACCACATAGCAGATGGCCAATCAACAAGATTATCCAATTATTGATGTGTACTATGTTTTTTTTTAAGAATTGGTTTTAACGGTACAGATGCATTAATGCCAGGCAGCTTATCTGCCTGTAGTTTAACAATCCATTTAGTTTCAGCAGTTTCAAGTTTGTTATTTAAATCACCACCCTTTTTATTAATGTGTAAAAGTTGTAACACTATAAAATCAAAGCTATGTCCAGGAGATATGGATATATGCTCAGCCAGGGCATTAAGCAAATTCTTATGTCTAATATCATCTAGATGCTGAAGAATTCTTTCTTTAAGCATTCTGTTTTCCCCACATAAAATGAGGTACCATTTCTGCATCTAGCTAGATAAATCAATCCATGAGACCTACAATCAGCATAAAATCTTGGTTTAAATAAAAAGTCACTAATAGGATGCTGAAATTCAACCTTAGTTGAAATGTAGCAGCAGGCTTTACATACCCTGCAAGGAAAAGTACCTTTGTGATCAGAGCTTAATGGGGATTTAAATGTAGACTTATAACAAAGTTGTCTCTTAAGAGACAAGTTATTCTTAAAAGTATAACTAGGTTTATCCCCCACAAAGGACTTGATTTTATCATCAGAAAGTAAAATTGGCCAAAACATATTAACTGCATTACAGACTTGCTGCACATTATTCCCATATGTCAAAGATAATCTAACTTTGTTATCAGTTATGTTTTTAACACTAGATTTCCTAGATACATATGAACAATTAAAAAATGGTTTGCCCTTATCAAACCTCAGAGAAATAACCTCACTACAAGTAGTACTTAAATCATGTTGCTTATATCCTCTGGCCAGAAAATCATTACTCAAACTGGACATAGCTTCATAACATTCAGTATCATTAGCATGCAAATGTGAAAATCTAAGGTACTGACTTTTGGCGATATTATTAAAAATATGCCTAGGGTACATGCTATTAAAATTCAAAAAACCATTTTTTTGCAAGGTTTTCTATATAAAGAACTACTAATAGCACCATCAAGCAGCATAATCCTTATGTCTAAAAAATCAACTGTGGTACATGAGTGATTCAAGACAAATCTAAAGCAATCACTAGATGATTCCAAATATTGTACAAATCTCAGAAGATCTGCTTCCAATCCCTCCCACAGAATAAAAATGTTGTCCACAAATCACTTGTAATATAAGAATTGTGTGGAAAATAAGTGGCCAGAGAGGACTACCTCACGCTCCCATTCCGCCAACACAAGATTGGCATAACTGTTAACACAAGGAGTCCCCATCGCGACCCCCACCTTCTGCCTATATAAAGTATCATTGAATAAAAAAACATTGTTTTATAGAACAATATCCATCAATACACCAATACAATCAATCAAATCATGTGAATAATCAATGTTGGTCATTAAAAACCTCTTTAATGATGTAACTCCCTTTTCATGAGTTATAATAGTGAATAATGTTTGTATATCCATAGTAGCCAGAATAGTTTGATCAGAGAAAATACCATGTTCTCTGGTATAGTCTCCCAAGGTGCTCAAAAATGCTCTGTGTCTTTAAGAACTGCACTCGCCTTCTCTTGTGGCTTTTTTAAATGATGTTCAATGAAAATAGAAATGAACTCAGTAGCCCAACCTCTACCCAACACTACAGGATGGAGAGGTGGGTTAAGCAAAGATTTGTGCACCTTGGGCAGGCCATAGATAATAGTTATTAATGGTTCGGAGATCAACATAAAATCATATGCATCCTTATCAATCACTTGTTCCATTAGTAATTCATATAGATGCTCATGAATACCTCCAACAATCATATTAAAAGCATTATTAGTTAAACATTGAAGAGGTTTTTAGTGACCAACTCTGATTATTCACATGATTTGATTGATTGTATTGGTGTATTGATGGATATTGTTTCCACACAATTGTTATATTACAAGCGATTTGTGGACGGTGTTTTTATTCTGTGGGAGGGATTGGAAGCAGATCTTCTGAGATTTGTACAATATTTGGAATCATCTAGTGATTGTTTTAGATTTGTCTTGAATCACTCATGTACCACAGTTTATTTTTTAGACATAAGGGTTATGCTGCCTGATGGTGCTATTAGTAGATTTTTATATAGAAAACCTTGCAGAAAAAAATTTTTTTGCATTTTAATAAGATGTACCCTAGGCATATTTTTAATAATATCACCAAAAGTCAGTACCTTAGAATGTCCTGTTTGCGCAATAATGATACTGAATGTTATAAAGCTATGTCCAGTTTGAGTAATGATTTTCTGTCCAGAGGATATAAGCAACATGATTTAAGTACTACTTGTAGTGAGGTTATTTCTCTGAGGTTTGATAAGGGCAAACCATTTTTTAATTGTTCATATGCATCTAGGAAATCTAGTGTTAAAAACATAACTGATAACAAAGTTAGATTATCTTTGACATATGAGAATAATGTGCAGCAAGTCTGTAATGCAGTTAATATGCTTTGACCAATATTACTTTCTGATGATAAAATCAAGTCCATTGTGGGGGATAAATCTAGTTATACTTTTAAGAATAGTTTGTCTCTTAAGAGACAACTTTGTTATAAGTCTACATTTAACCCCCCATTAGGCTCTGAACGCAAGGGTACTTATCCTTGCAGGGTATGTAAAGCCTGCTGCTACATTTCAACTAAGGTTGAATTTCAGCATCCTACTAGTGATTTTTTATTTAAACCAAGATTTTATGCTGATTGTAGGTCTCATGGTTTGATTTTTCTAGCTAGATGCAGAAATTGTACCTCATTTTATGTGGGGAAAACAGAATGCTTAAAGAACTAATACTTCAGCATCTAGGTGATATTAGATGTAGGAACTGGCTTATGCCCTGGCTAAGAATATATCCATATCTCCTGGACATAGTTTTGATTTTATAGTGTTACAATGTTACATCTTGTACACATTAATAAAAGAGGTGATGATTTTAATAACACATTTGAAACTGCTGAAACTGAATGGATTGTTACACTACAGGCTGATAATCTGCCTGGCATCAATGCATCTGTACCTTTAAAACCAATTCTTAAAAAACGTAGTATACATCAATAATTGGGTAATCTTGTTGGCTGGCCACCTGCTATATTGTTATATTATTTAACGGCTTTTATTTATTTCAATTTGTGGATCTGATGAAGCACATTATGTGTGAAAGCACTTATCCTGTATTTTTGCATTAAAGTTTTTGGAAAATCAGTTATCAGCTTTGGTGGATGCCTGGTTTGTTCATTGTTCTCCTATAGATAGATATACAGTGGATATGAAAAGTGTACACACTCCTGTTAAAAGGCCAGGTTTTTATGATACAAAAAAATGAGACCACGATAAATAATTTCAAAACTTTTCCCACCTTTAATGTAACCTATAACCTGTACAATTCAATTGAAAAACAAAACAAATCTACTAGGGGAAAAATATAAAAAGTAAAAAATGTACAATACACTGGTTGCATAAGTGTGCACTGTGATGCCCGTGTCCTGGCCCAGCAATAAAGGAGCCTCAATCCTCACCACTAACACCAGTGAGGGGCGTCTCATATAGGAGGAAAGGATAACAAATACACACAGTAAAGTGCAATTTCACACAGAGATCACAGTCAGTCTGGGGCTGGTCACTCCCTTGCTCTCCAGGTCCCCAATAAGACTACCCACTGGCACAGCTATAGGGTCCAGATCTCAGCCTAGTGAGCAAGCTAAAACTTCCAGCACCCTCTCTGTCCAACCAGTGCTTCATATCCCTGTCCAAGTAGCTGACACACACACACACACACACACACACACACACACACACACACACACACACACACACACACACACACACACACACACACACTTTGAGAAGAGTTTATACAACTACACAGACACTCCTGGGGAAGGCTGGCACAGGTTCTCCAGCTGTGCTCCTTTTTCCCAGACTATATGGTAGTACCAGCTGCCACCACCCACTAATATTTGTCAGCTACTCAAAGGCCCTTAAAAGGGTGTACAATTATTACTGTGCAATATTATTATCCAATTGGAAGTAAATCCCACGGCTAAACTATTGGAGTGGCTTTGTACAATTTTACTAAAGGCATGCAAGTACTCTAAAGAGCTTAAATCATCTCTTCAAAAACAGCCACCATTGAAAGGGTTTAAAAATATTTAATAACAAATAGCCAAAATACAAGACAATACTTTTTACTGCACAGTGCTAGCCAAGAGTTCAGGGATCACAGAGAAATACTTAAAATAATTCAGTAGTACAGTTCTGACATCACAGTAAAACACTTATACCAGGATTCATGAAGCTTGCACCAGGTGCAGGTGTAGAGTCAGCATTCTAACACCAAATTTGACCTCTGAGCGATTCAGGTATGAGCTGTTTCCACGTGCACTATCTGCGTATTCTACACCCTTACAACTCCCGAGCCTTGTATGCTAATTACCCCATGTGCAGCAGTGTAGCATGCAAATGAAGGTATGTAGCAATTCAGGAAGTGGTGCAGGCGTAGTGTAAGCATGCAGAAATGTAAACTGTAGAAAATGGTTTACATTTTTGCAAACATAAAATCGGAGCCATGACAGCCGACCAAACACATATATTATTTTGTTAATATATGCCAATGGCTAAATATATAGCCATTGGCATAAAAACAATGTACAAAATATAAAATTAACATATACAGTCGCACTATCACGATGTGGAAGCGCAGGGAAGCGGCGCGCAAAGGGGATCGCAAGGAATATATAAAAATATAGAATAAAACCGCAATGAAACACATATCACAATTTCCCCATAATAGTCAATGGCAGGCATGCTACACCATACTTATGGCGCAAGGGTTGCTAAGGGGCAGTGACAGTGTTATGTGCAGTAGCTAAGAATTAGTAGGCAATGCCATGCAAATGAGAGGAGTAATAAGGAATCGCAGATTCCACGCTGGTGCAAGGATGCACCTCACAGCGTAGCATTATAACACCGAGGTGTGCCCTTGAGATAAAGATGACATCAAGAGAGGGGTGTGTCGCCATTGCTGTAAGCACATTGGAGCATTGCTAAACTGGTCTGCCCCTAGCTAGGCAAAGCTGCAGGATAGGGGTGTGTCGAATTGGCCATAGCTATGCTTAGCTTAGAGTAGACAAGGTAACCGAGTATGCATGTGAACGGAGATGAAAATGTGCATAAACCCAATAAACGGGTATGCACAGAGCGCACTGCAGCTGAAACAGGAAGGATATCGGAAAGAAATAAGGAAATGCTGCAGCAGTGAAATTGGAGTACAAGTGACTAATTAATGCCTAGGAGTCTACAATGGGCCATTGACAACAGCTAACAAGGCTGCAAGCAGCTACCTGCAGAACAGGAAGGAGAGGGGCTGTACTGCAAAGAAAACAGTAATGTGTCAAGCAGAGCAAAGCCAATTTGCAGTATATCAGCTACAAGTCACATTTTGCCATGACTGGGTAGGGAAAGTACAAAACAAGAAAGACGGCAGGTGGATGCATGCCTGATAATGGGAGAGGATCCAGGTCTAAAAGTGAATTAAAGGGCAACAGATTAATCAAGGCAGGCAAGTAAATCTTCACAGTAAAGGCCCCACACTTGCAGTACTCATTGCAAAACCTATAATTAAGACACCTTGCAGCTGGAATAGCTCATACACACCCACTGACATCAGCAACATCCATAGCACAATGCTATAAAGTGTGAAAGCACCTCACACACATTTGTGTATTCCCATACACTCTGCACCAGTGGTGTATACAGACAGGGAAATTTTATTATGTACATGTTAGGGGCTGCCATAGCTTTGATCCACCAGCATGTGTTGGAGACTGAAGGTGGTGTGAATGATGATGCACATGACCACCTCAGACATCAGAGGAGGATGAGAGTGTTCAGACCCAGGGTAACCTACCAGGGGCTACATGATCTGGAGATAGTAGAGCATTACAGGGTGGACAGGGACATCCTACAGCAGCTTGTGGAGCTGTGCTGGCCACACCTCAGAGCCAGAACAAACATTGGGGAACCCATCCCAATGGATACGAAGGTATGTGTAAGCCTGAGAATACTAGATACAGGTACCTTTCAAAGACCAACTGGGGGCATCATGGGGATCTCACAGGCATCAGCATCCAGGGTACTACACCATTTCCTGGATGCGATGTTACTACATGCCAATGAGCACATATACTTCCCCCGAACGCAGGAGGAGTTGGCCAGCAATATGCATCTCTTCCACCATGTGGCAGAATACCCAGAGGTACTGGGTACAATAGACTGCACGCACATACACATCAAGTCACCACCTGGTGAGCAGGGTAGGCACTACATTAACCTCAAGGGATACCCCTCCATCAACTGCCAGGTCGTGTGCAATGCCCCGGGCATTATCATGGATGTGTGTGCTGGCAGCCCTGGAAGCTATCATGACTCCCACATCTGGCATGCCTCACAGCTGTATCGGTTATTTGCCAGGGGGGACATCTCAAATGGCCACCTGGTGGGGGATGCTGGCTATGTACTGGAACCGTGGATGATGACTCCCACCAGAAATGCACACACACCCATGCATGAATGCTATAATGAGGCACACGCACAAACCAAAATCATCATAGAGCATGTGTTTGGGATGCTGAAATCACAGTTCCATTGCTTGGACATATCTGGTGGAGGCTTGCAGTACTCTCCAGGCACATGTGCCCACATCTTCATAGTATGTGCCATGCTACACAATATGGTCCTGTGGAAACAGAAGCAGCAGGGACAGAATGGTGAAGGCCCTCACAGCCCACACACCATTGCCAAGGGCCCCACAGGCACAGAGGTACTCAGGCCACAAACACCCTGAGCCATCCCCAGTAGGCAGACAGAGGCGTGCCCAGTATGCCCATGCCTTGGCAAAGAGGGAATGTATAGCACACACACTGACAGTGTAGGCACCTAGGGACTGACACTTTTCTCCACCTAGACACACAGTAAAAATGAATGACACACACACAAGACTACCTGTAAATTGTTGTGTATAGGCAGTCTACTGTGTGCATCCAACATAGGCAGCCCTCAACTATTGCACACACAACTGCCATTGGCACAAGGTAAGTCAACACCTGAACAGTAAATTAAGCTATCAGCATATGCAGATACTGTATGTATAGATTCATAGGTAGGTACTTGGCCAACTGCCAGAGGCCATTCATAAGCCTAGCCAAAATGTGTCAGCTTTTGCCACCCCATTGATTCATTAACTGTCCCTCTGTGGAACAGAGCCAATGGCTGGATCCCTGGGGTGCATCTACTGTTCCCCATCCACTCTTCAAGGTTTCTCTTGCAGAGTGTTAGTGAGGGGCTCTGTATAATGTAGTTAGGGATGTTCTTCCAAAGTATGGGGAGTGTCTGCGACAGGAAGTTGCCCCTCCAGCATCTTCCAGTCATTGTTGTGGCAAAGTTCAGCTCACTACAGTGTGTGGCTCACTGTGACATGGATTCCCATAGGTGGAGCATATCCATCAAGCCTGAGTTCGACATGGCTGTGTTGGCCAGCGGAGATCATCACTGGGTAAAGGAGATGCCACTGAGTAAAGCAGGAGTTTATTCAGTCTGGCTGCATAGGCCATATGTTGGAGGTGAGTATTCCCCTTGGTGAGGTACATTCATGGACCTCCAAGCTGTTGGAAGCGTCTTCTGAGGTACATCCTACATGGGTTATTATACCCTATGATGGGACTGATGAGTGATGAGTAAAGGGGCACTATAACTCCAGTATGTCTAGATGGGAATCCTTTAGTAATCAGATGGCCTACATAGAAGGATGTCCTACCTAGTGTGGAGATATGATTGCCAAAGAGGAGATCACTATATACCTTAGTCTCCAGATACCTTATTACCTCATCCATATTAAAGTGGCTGCCACTTATGTGTTAAGATGTGGGTGCCAATTCCACAATGAAATGACCATGCAGTTAGTGGCACTTCGCTGGAGGCCATGATGTTGGCACCCTGTGACGTTCTCTGTGAGGCCCCTTGAGGGATGTCTGTGTCAGCTGGACTATCAGTCATGGCTCCCAGTTCGCAATCATTGCCAAACATGGTCTGCCATAGTCCACCTGTGTTTGCCTATACCTTTGAGATGTATATGCCAAACAGTAGGGCTCCCAGGACTGAGTCCTGTGGGACACCAGTCATGAATGGTCAAGAGTTGGACCTGGAGACCGATAGTCGTGCCATGTGGGTTCTGTGTGTAAGCCCGTTGGCAACCCAATCTGTGATGTATGGGTGTATGTACAGGCTGGTGTGTTTATCAATAATACCTGAGTGGGGCAAGGTGTCAAAAGCCCTGGTGAGGTCCAGGTAGTATGTGTGAACCACCTCCCCCATCATCTAACGTCTTGGTGACTGTATGTAAGACGTCAAACAGGTTCAGTAGGCATAAACTGCTCTCAATCAAATGGATCTGGGTTGGGTCACATGTTCGGAGGTTACCAGTGTCTTTGTTAATGAGTGCCATGAAGATGCAAACCATACCATTGCAGACCAGGCTAGTCAGGCTTAAGGGGTGGTAGATACCATGGTCAGTTGTGATTCCACCTTGATGGGGTAGATTAACTGTTGCCATGCACCACTGTATGGGCATGTAGCCTGTGGAGAGTTTGAGGTTGGAAAGCTTAATTAGGTGGGGGGAGGGTCAGGTTGTCTTGTGCAGTTTGCAAGATGCAGTCTGGGACAACATCTGCCTCCATTGACGCTGTGTTCTGCTGTTAGAGAGGGCCATTTCCACCTGTGTGTCTCTGAAGTGTGGGAAACTGTGCCTTTCGGGTAGTGTTGTGGGCTCTTTAGGGGGTGAAGTATGCACTGAATGTATCTGCAAGGATGTTGTCTATGAGGTGTGAGTCTTGGTTTACCAGTGATGGCATGATCCATACATCCATGTAGGTGCTTATAGACTGCATTTAGAAATCTGTCTGTATCTTGAGCAGTGTTTCCCCTTAATGTGGGGGCTGTGAAACCCCCCACCCCTGTCACTAGTAGTGTAAATCTAGCTGTAGGAAAGGTATACACTGTGGTATCCATGGGTGGGGGAGATGCTTGGGTGTGAAAACAGTGAATAGTTCATGGTCAGATCTAACCAGTGACCGGTTAACCTCTGCTGTGGTGCACCTGTTGCCCATGTTGGTGATGACCACTTCTAGTAGTTTCCACCCCACGTTAGGGAGGTTACCACCTGATACAGGGCATATGAGGTGATACATTCCAGGAAGCGCTGGGCCTGGAAGTGAGTACCAGAGTACGTTTCCCAGTTAATGGTATGGTTTTTGACATCAACCAATGCCAAGGTGTGCATTAGGACTTTCATATTCTCCACTGTCTCCAGGTAGGTGGAGTGGTGGTCCTGGGTCATGGAAGGTGATCCATAGCAGGCCACAGTTTACATTGCAGTTGTGGCTGATGTTAGCTGCACATGGATGATCTCAGAGGTATCATGCTGCCCCACTAACCTGGAGGTGTAGGTATCCCTGATGAATATGGATACAGCCCCTCCATCTCCATCAGTCCATGTTCTGTGGCTGAAATGTGTGATATGGGTTGTAGTCTGGTAGTGCTGGTGTGCTCTCAGGAGCCTTAAGACAGATCTCAGTTACTGCACAGATGTTGATGTTGTCCATCCTGAGGAGTGCTGTAAGTGCATGCATGTTGTGATCACAACCCCTGGTGTTGAGTAGCATAACCCCCATTGAATCTGCTATTGTGCAGTTTATGGAGCTGGTATTCACCTTCAAGACTCTCTTAAATAAGGCACCATGGGGGCGCCAATAGCCTTGGCCAGTATTCCAAAGCCTAAGGCTGACACATAGGACGGTATGATATAGTTGCATGCATGTTCCCCATCTGTGCTTGTTTTTCATCTCTCTTGTAGGTAACCTACTGGTAAGCAATAGAAAGCCTTAAACTTATACAAGTCTTCTAGCTTCCAACATAGGCTTTTGGAGTGATTAAGTATCAGTGTTCTGTATGTTCTTGCTATACTTAACTGTTTCCTGACTACATGGTGATTTCTCACTGTATATTGTGATCTGAAGGTCTGTTTATTCACATATTATGGCTGTGATGGCCTGTACGTTAGAGGTTCACAGATAGCCTACCATCTATCTGCCCAAGGGCAATTAGAAGCATAGCTACAGTGTGTTGGCTTTCCCCTGCACCATTGATGAAATATCTGAGCCTCTCTCAAGCATAGCCAATGAAGCAATTCCAGGCAGAGTTGCTGGAAGCTGTTGAAGACTGGGGTTGTGGAGTGTGACAGGGGCACTTAGGGATCTAAAGAGGGCATGTTAATGTGACAATTCAACACCATTCAATTCCCCCAACAGGTCTCACAGCTATCATACTGGACAGGCTCCCCCAGCCCCTGGCTGTATGGTCCTGGGACACATGATCCCAGGGGTGTATATTCTGTTACTCATTCTCACAACAATGTTTCCTTGAAGTGTGTCAGTGAGGGACTATGCCTAATGTAGTTAGGAATGTAATGTATTGTCTCACAGTACATTTGTTATATGTTGTCATTTCAAGAGTATATGAAGCTCAGTGAGTTTGGAGGCCTCCGCCCTTTGCTTAGCCTAGCTTACACATAGAAATCATCTAAATAGGAAATAGGTGGAAACAACGTTAATGTCAACAGTTTAATGGTTACAGCATCTGCATAGTATCTGTGCATTCAAGGCTCCAATCCTGATAAAGGCAGGGATGTTTATCATGTTCAAAAGTATACCTTAACCACAGCTTGCATATATAGGTAGTAATTGTCTGTATAATAAACATTAAAAACACCCATATAAACCCATGTGTGCTGGAGAGTACAGTCAACAGAGAATGTAATGTTATGTCAGCACATAGTGAGATGTTACTTCACTGACATGTATATATCCTGAGTAGTTAGCAAATGTGGCTGTGTTTGCGCGCACAGGTTATACGTTACAAAATTTGTTTAACTGTGTTTAACCGCTGCTAAAATGTCACACAAAGACTTTTAAACATGATTACAACTACTTAAATGAGCCTTATTCTGGAGTAAAAAACATTGCTAAAGCATTGCAGGTGTTGAACATTGGACCATGCACACTATAGTCATGGGACTTACCACTAAGCCATCCGAGGTGTATACATTTTTCAATCTCTTGTGACTACATCTTATACCATATGCATTTCACTGTAATGATCACAAATGGGACAGTCACTTTGTGTACATATGTACAGTACATTGCAATGTGCTGTAGTTTGTGAACCAACACATTCCGGTCTACATATGTATTACTGTTACAAATTAATATGAAATATATATATATATATATATATATATATATATATATATATATATATATACACACGTCAGTGATGTCTGCACCTAGATATATATATATATATATATATATATATATATATATATATATCTTATACAGTTAAATCAATAGCCATATATATATATAAACATCTATGAACACACTTTGTGACACAGAAGCACTCCAAAGGAATTGGAGTGTAAACAAAACACATGCAGCTCTGGTATTATAACAATTAATATTAACCTAATTCACCATAGAAGGGATGGTTGTTCTGTATGTGAAGATTGGGGTGGGGGAAGAATGATGGGTAATGCAATCACGCATCAAGAAGGGCCTGGGATGGATGTCCAATAAGTGAACTGGAGGGGCATTCATGGAGTATGGGGACAATATAAAAAGGACACAAAGCAATAACCTTTCTCATTCATAATACTCCCTGTCATGTCACATTGCAACACCTAATTTCACAAACATATGAACATTAACATGTGTCAGACATATGTACACCAACTGACTGTCACATTTGTTTTCAGTAGTGAGGAATGTCTGTAGTACAATGTATATTCTAAACACCATAACATTTGTACATTTCTCAGATGCCTTAGTAGTAAAGTCAGTGACTGTGGGGTTCAAGACCTGCAAGAGCTGTTAGGTTATTTTGAGGGCCAGAATGAAGGCTGTTGGATGCAGTTGGATTAAAACACTCTTAAGCAGTTGTAAGCGGGTTTCCATGGGTTTGCGCAATAGTAAGCAACGCTGAAACACGGTAAATGAAGAAGCCTTTCACAGGTTTAACCTTTGCTTAACGCCATGCAGACCACAGGCAAACCTGCTTACAGCCACGTAAATGTGTATTATTCACACTTTCCCTACCAGTGCCTACTCTGAGAGGTAAAATAATAACACCTTCCAGGAGTAGAACCCACAACCATGTACTCCGTCCACAGAGAAACCTAACATTAAGCTACCTGGGATGTACCTATCACAGTTGTGTATGCAGACAGGTTAAAACACAAAAGGGAGAAATGTGTTGAAATAGGGCAACCTGCCATGTACCCAATTAAAGGTGTATGCTCATATATATATATATATATATATATATATATATATATATATATATATATATATATATATATATATATCAAGAGAGATACATAGAGGCATGTCAATATAAACAGGTCTACATATATATGTAGATATATAGATAGGTTAAAAACATCTACACATCTATGGAGGTACAGATAAATGTATGCAATAATATATATATATATATATATATATATATATATATATATATATATATATATATACATACACACACACACATATATAATTAATTATTTAATTATTTAATTATTGTATAAATAGTTCTCTAAATAACTTTGTAAATATGTTTAAGAATTGTCTTGCCATTATGCATTTCTAATTGTTCACATTACTTTGTATAATTTCATTTTTGTTTACTTGTATGTAATATGGATTGTATAATTTCAATTTGTTTACTTGTATATAATATGGAGCTTTTCTTCCCGGGCCTCCACTGAAAATGGGCTCTTTGAGCCCAGTGGACCTCCCCGGTAATCAAACTGGAAATAAATATATATATATATATATATATATATATATATATATATATATATATATAGATAGATATACACATACATACATGTCTGTAGACAGCATCCAAAGTGTTCATATCTGAGTATAACATGGACCATAGCAATCACACATTAAGCCACCCCCACCCAAACAATATGAACATAACATATGAAGAGTATATGCCAATACACTATTACAAATATGTTCTATGGACACAGTCACCAACACAACTTGAATGACTGCAAATATCCATGACAGAAATACACAGACAGCTTTCATTTTGCAAAACTTTATTACATTCCGATGTAGTGCCAACAGGATTCAAGGGCTAACAGTACCTGCATGCTATAAAGGAAGCATTTAATAGTGCCTTAATGAATCAGCCTGCAATTACCACAGTATTAGTCCACTAAGGGATAGGTGTTCACATAGGGAAAGAACACCCACACACATATAGCTGTTGTATAAAAGGGGTTCCTACACACTTGCATGTGCTATGTACAATCAGCAACCTCTACCCCACAACCAAAATAATTACATCAATACATACTGTCATACCATAACCAATTATTCAACTACTGTACAACATCTGCTGAAACCTTAACATACCTAGACACAGACACACTAACATGGCCCTATGCGAAATAGTTGCCGTTATACAACTGAACAGCTGCTGATGTAACATGGTTTGTATGAACTAATCCCGTTTCAGAGGTTTGAAAGGTTCGTACACCAGGAAGTGTTACAGAGTAGTGATTATCAGCACAGTATGATACACAGTAACACCAAACTAAATATGTCTGGTAAGCACATTGTAAACCCCCTAACATTATACACATAGCTATGCAGCCTTGAGCTGGTCAAACAACCTGGCCATACTGAAACATATGCAGAAGTATTAGGTACACACAAACCCTGCACAAGTAGCTATGTTCAGAAATATAACAGCAGTACTCACATTTAGACCAAATCTTCTAGGCATTACACACAGTATATTACTTTTCATCTCCATACAGCTGTTTCAATAGATTTCAAACAACACTTCCACACTGTCTTCCTCACTAGTAAGGCAAAGGGACAACACCCAAGTGGAGTACTGAATTATACTCCACTGTAGCCATGGTATTGGCTAAGGCAGTAGCAGCACAGCTGATGTGCATGCAATTAGCTACTTAGGACACCAATTAGTTATCGGGATAGCACATGTTACTAATCTGTAACTATAAAAGTTTGCCTTGTCACACATTCAAACCATCTGTATCTACCTGTAGGACAGTACAAAACACAGAAAGACGAACCGAAAATGAGTATTATACTAGTCAATAACACCTCCGATTACTAAGAAGGTGCGTATAACATGTGGTATGTCTGTGTATGTAGTACCTGTACTGTAAGAATTACAGTGTAATCAATGCATATAGTGGAAATAGCTATCTTGTAGCGATGTATTATTGAGCAGTAGTAATGTTTGTAGTATTCTATGTGTGTACTGCTGTAGTTCACATGGCAAACTCTGCATACACCCCATGGGATGCTATGGGCTTGGAACCCACCAATTTGCTTCCAGCCACTGTCATTGTCAGGACTGGTCCAACAAGTATGTGCTATAACAGGGGATAGTATATGTCAATATATTGTAACAGTCGACATATATATGGGTGTATAAGTAAGATGAACATGTTAAAGGTGGGCTTACTGTGCAAATATTGTGTGCATTGTGGGATATTGGGCCAATAACTTTGTAATGTACAGTATTTTAGGCAGATCTGTATTCTATCCTACATAGTAGTTCTGTTATGTTATGCAAACAGTAGTTATGTCTATTGGCAATTACAATACTCAATAACAGGATACATATAATTTGTATTCATCTGACACTTTGGCAGCATGATAGCAAAGATAATTGGAAGAGCCAGGTAACTATCCATGCACCTAACACATGTAATATCCACCTCTCTAGTATCGTTTGCAAGCAATAACAGCTGTGCATGTGTACATGTTATGCAAATGTGTAGTGACCCTTGTTACAGGGCTGGACCTCTCTAGTATCGTTTGCAAGCAATAAGAGCTGTGCATGTGTACATGTTATGCAAATGTGTAGTGACCCTTGTTACAGGGCTGGTACTCTCTAGTATCATTTGTAAGCAATGACAGCTGTGCATGTGTACATGTTATGCAAATGTGTAGTGACCCTTGTTACGGGGCTGGACATCTCTAGTATCGCTGGCAAGCATAAAGAGCTGTGCATGTGTACATGTTATGCAAATGTGTAGTGACCCTTGTTACAGGGCTGGACCTCTCTAGTATCATTTGCAAGCAATAAGAGCTGTGCATGTGTACATGTTATGCAAATGTGTAGTGACCCTTGTTACAGGGCTGGACCTCTCTAGTATCGTTTGCAAGCAATAAGAGCTGTGTATGTGTACATGTTATGCAAATGTGTAGTGACCCTTGTTACAGGGCTGGACCTCTCTAGTATCATTTGCAAGCAATAACAGCTGTGCATGTGTACATGTTATGCAAATGTGTAGTGACCCTTGTTACAGGGCTGGACCTCTCTAGTATCGTTTGCAAGCAATAACAGCTGTGCATGTGTACATGTTATGCAAATGTGCAGTGACCCTTGTTACAGGGCTGGACCTCTCTAGTATCATTTGCAAGCAATAAGAGCTGTGCATGCATACATGTTATGCAAATGTGTTGTGACCCTTGTTACAGAGCTGGACCTCTCTAGTATCATTTGCAAGTAATAACAGCTGTGCATATGTATATGTTACGCAAATGTATAGTGACCCTTGTTACAGGGCTGGTCCTCTCTAGTATCGTTTGCAAGCAATAACAGCTGTGCATGTGTACATGTTATGCAAATGTGTAGTGACCCTTGTTACAGGGCTGGTCCTCTCTAGTATCGTTTGCAAGCAATAACAGCTGTGCATGTGTACATGTTATGCAAATGTGTAGTGACCCTTGTTACAGGGCTCAGAGTAGAGACACACTGGTTGAACTACCAGGTATGTGTTGCCCAACCTCTCATTGCCAACCTAACAGCTGCTTACACATACTGTATGTAAGGTAGTGCACCGCACTGGTAATGGAACAGGTTACATATCATCTTTAACTCCAGTGTAACATCTGCAGTAGGAGTGTAAGATGTAGGAGACAGCTGCCCATGTGTAATAGCTGCTTCATAGGTGATGGCTCACACTATCTGATTATATCCTGATCATGTTGATAGTGGCATCAGAGTCTATTGATACATGACTCTGTTTGGAGAGTGGGTGTCTGTACCCAACAGAGCTCATGATCCTGGTGGATATGTGAATATATACCTAGAGAAGGAAACAGACCTGTAGACACTTGCATCATCTGTAATCAACTAACAGGATGTGATGTACTCCTCAGAGGAGGATTGCTGCTAAAGGTAGCTACAATGTTTCCCTAATAGCCAGTGTTGTCACGTCCATAACACAATTATTTACATGTGAGCATCACTGTCTAAAACATCTTCATAAGCAATACGTAAACTAAATACAGTACTTGGTACTTATAGTACTGAATGCTCATACAGGCATCTCCACTAGTCAGCTACTGGTGTTTACTAATGTCAGCTTTTTGTATGTGGCCATCCTGGGGGAATGTAATCTCTATGCCATGTACACTGCCAAACCCTCCTATCACCATGCCCCACACATTGTTTGGGATACAACTACAGGGGTAAGCTGGAAGGCAGCACAGTCTACAACCATCACTGGATTGGACAGTCATGAGGTGTAGGTTAACACATGCAGCTCATCAACACAACCAACACATACCCTTACCAGAACACAGTAAGGACACCCTCACACACTACCAGAAATCACACACATTCACAGAGGCTTCTAAGTATCTGGCCAAACAAGTGACCCCCCCCCCAAGCAGGAAAAGACAGACACCGAAATCCTCAAACTGTATGACATAGTTTGCATAATTGTGATACACCTCAGAACATGTGACTGGAAACATGCCCAACAGTACTTATTTGTGAATGCAAACTCTAGCACTATGTTACACATCAACCTATACGAGGGCATACATACTGTCAGCTGCATGTCTGCCATGATTAGCCACATACCCATACACTCAGATCACCTTTTGAACTATACACATAGCTCTGGCATATTCCATGTTGTTGTGCAGGACCTATGATGCAGTAGCCTGGACTGCATGGAAACACATGTAGGAACTGTCAGGTCTTGTAGCCCATGCAGGTATGTCCCAAGTCCTGGGTAGCATTCTGCCATTGGCCAGAATGATACTGCAGTACAGGGACAGAAGGATTGTATTCCACAATTGTCTAGTGTAGTGGTGCAAGTCAAAGGGTATCCAGTATCTGTCAGCCTGGGATAACATGGTTGACAGACCATGATGCTTTGCCAGACAGGGCCTGCACCTGTCACCCCTGGGAATCTGGATATTGCCTAGGGCTCATGCTTCCTCTATAGTGCCTTCATCATGCACAGTTCAAGTGAAGGTCCACTGCTGTTACAGGGACAGCCAAGCAATAAAATGCAGGTCTCACTACACAATGATACATGTCAGATACACTATATGGACACACATATGTCAATCCCTAACATGGAGAACATATCTGTGCAATGGCTGAGACATGTTTCAAGGGTTTGGAGAGCACACCTGCATGACTATGTTATAACACATACCTCACCTCTTGCCCATTATCCTTTACTGGAACACACAAGCCGCAGGTGTGTCCATATTCCTGAAGGATATGTACATCCCCACGCTAGTTGCACTTGCATAACTTCAGATGCATTATGCTGATCAACTACCTTTGTGCCAAAGTGGATTTCAAATTGCACCTTGCGACAGATCACCCACCAGTACACCCCCATGCTAGATGCACTTGCATAACTTCAGATGCATTATGCTGAGCAACTACCTTTGTGCCAAAGTGGAATTCAAATTGCACCTTGAGACAGATCACCCACCAGGCCGCGGATTTCTCAACTGTCAAAATGTGCTGTAATGGGGAAGATTAGGTCTGAGACAGAACCATAATAATGGCTACTCTCAACTATTCCATTATGAACTTGGAAGACTCA
The DNA here is from genome assembly GCF_019279795.1 of Protopterus annectens. Classification (NCBI taxonomy): domain Eukaryota; kingdom Metazoa; phylum Chordata; order Ceratodontiformes; family Protopteridae; genus Protopterus; species Protopterus annectens. The sequence goes on along the minus strand of NC_056730.1, from coordinate 1,042,720,865 downwards.
TCATGTACCAACACTTCTGCTCAATTCATGTTGGATTCCATCCACCCCACTGACCTGGATCACAGTAGTCACACAAACAGAGCTAACAGTATGCTACACATAGTTAGTCTCCAATGCTAATGTCATGTTTCTTAAGAGCAGAGTGGTGACTGTCATGACACCCATGCAGATGGCAATACATGTGCAAATGCTGAATTCTACACAAATGAACCTTAAGCAGTCACATATGTGCAGTGATTGTGCCATTGAAACAGAACCAGGATTCAACCCAACACAAACAAGAAGGCAAACTGGTGGTACCATGCTTTAAACTGTACTACAGAAGGTAGTAACTGTTGCAAGAATGAACGCACATGAGTGTAGGTGATCCCTGGTCAGCCTCAGTAAGATGCAGATACACCATATAAAACCACACAAAGCTACTGTGAAACTAATCAGCCACATATTATGATGCCAAGCACAGAGCATTCTATAGCTGTCTCATTAATCATAATGGCAACAACAAGAGCTGCCGTGCTGCACAGCACTATGGCATGGGAAGTACTTTACCTACAGAAATAGCACCCATTCATCCAAATAGGGTCAGGAATAACCTAAACCCACTCCCACCCCCCCAACAGGTACACTTAGTAATATATCCATGTACACTACAGGACCCCTGTAATAACAACTATGCATGTACAAGCTGCACTCTCTAATGCCATACATACAGCTTTCATGGGACCTGTCAACATCGCAGGGTGTATCCTACACAAATGTAAGAACATTTAGCTATCCACATACACATCAAGTTCAATCATAGCTCCATGACAGTCTGTGTACACATGGAATGGAGTACAGCAACAGTTATCACACCACACAAAGGGGGAGACACCATTGATAATGGGAAATAGTGCACAACTACCCTGCTGAGTCTGGTCTGTAAGGCCATGAATAGTGATCAACGTATTTGATGTACTTGGTACAGATGTAGATGACAGTAGGGTTGATTCACACTGCATATCATGACCTTGCCAGGTTGTAGGACACCATCACCCATACTGTGTTCCAGCTACACTCAGTAAACTAGGTGTATATTCCTATTTCACAGGAGTGGTTGGCAACTGGACTGCTGGCAGAACCAACACTACAGAAGGTGTCCGACTAATACACGCACATCAAACCAGTGCCAGCCACAGTAATACATGGTTCATTCCTGGTACTCCCCCTCTTTGTTATCTATACCACACAGACAAACAAAGAAGGCATCAGCCTATTGATGTTTGCAAATGACTATGAACTAGGAGCAATAGTCAACTCAATGTGTGCTGCATTCAACATACAGAAGGGCCTTAGTGTGTCAGATGTGTTGTGTGTGACGTATGGCCACAATCTGACAGCTAAGTATTGCATTGTCATTCCCTATGTTACAAACCCTGTACCCATGAACTACCACCTAGGTAGTGGTCAACATAATGGCAACTGTGTGTATGGGATGTAGCTGGACAGTACTCTTTTCTTTAATAGTTACTTCAGCACACCAGACAGATAGTCGTATGTGGCACCCCTAATCATGACAGGGTGCCATCCAGGAATATAGAGATAATTGCTCAGCCATACTCAACACCCATGTGACCCATAATAGATCACATATTTCCTTTAAGGGTTATTGCCCATGTATAGCTGGTCTACACTGCCTTTCCCAATCCCTAGCTGTACTATGCAGCATGCAGCCTACCCTGAATAAAGCCATATCTAACCCAGAGGTGTTGGACATGCTACACCTAACACATCCTGTTCCCAATTAAACACATACTTCATGGACATCCACCTTTCTAGTACAAGGATCACAACATGCCTGACAGATCTCTGTCCCATACACTTAACATACTCTTGCCACACTGTGCATTCCCATCCAGCAAAGCTGCACATTGCCCCTCTCTGTGACATGGTGTGATGACCGCATGCCAAATATATCAGTAACCCTGTGTATCAGTTCTGTGGCACTGCTTGAACTGGCCACTGAAACTCACCTGTCTGTTACCTACAGCTAGGTAACCTGTCTGCCTAGGCTCATAATTGGCCCAGGGCATATAGCTTACTAGATTACTATGACCATACATGCTGTAGTTGATATCCAACCCTGCAAATGCCATCAAGCTAGCTATTGTCCCATGTGTTACACATGTGCAACACAGACAGTACATGGCAGGATGCTACACAGCTGTACAGTGCCATGTAGATATATGGCAAAACACATACATGCTTGTAAGTCTGCTGGGTCACAGGTCATATCCCTAACGACTATGTATGACTATATATGTGACATATACACAGCATTAAGGTTGATTGCATTAATGTGAACACATCCTGGTATGTGCTGATAGGTAAAGACACCAGTATACGCAAACAGACATGCCCACGTCAAGACAATATCCACATGGTGTATGAGCAATGTCATCACATGACACACACATATATTGTGATAACATCACATCACCAGTAAGTGTCAAATGTGTGTGACTTATACATGTCAGTGGTGTTAGTGTCATGTAGATTTGCAAAGACATATTTGTAATCTTAATAAATGTGGTACACATGTATGTTCAGCTGTACTGCTGTATTCTCTGTGAGTTACCGTGACCTGTCTCCATCATTATGTCTTCCAGGTATGCCATGTAGCAGACTGCTTGCATATAGCCGCTTGGAGGATGAGGTCCTCGTCCCATACCTCCTCGACAACCACACAACACTCTTCAGCCATGTGCCACAGGCTACACAGCAGCGGGATGCCCTGTGGGAGGAATTCTTCAGGAGGGTAAATGATGTTGGCGGTCACAATTGCACCTATCAGCAGGTGAGCCAACACTGCACTGACCTCATAAGATGGGCGAAACAGAGTGCTAATGCAATCACCAGGGAACAAGGCGCAACAGGTGGGGGGCTACTCACCATACCCCCACTCACATGTACCGAGGAGCTACTGGCCAACCTGGGGACAAGTGCAGACCTCCATCCACAAGCTTTAGCTGGTATTGTGGAGGTGAGTGTCTCTCAATCACCTAGCCTGGAGTTGCCTGGTAAGTCACTACTGCACATACAACACAACTATATTTCACATAGTTACATGTGTTACTGTACAATATGTAATGTAACATTATATGCAAGGCATGTATGCACACATGCCACATACTATAGTCTGCTACTCTATGTATGCACAGATGTGCATTCTCCTTAGTATAGTGTATTGTACTTGGCTTATGTGCTAACATGGACATTGCACCCTGTAGCTATCACACAGGTGTGGATAATGATCTTACTGCTGTGACACTCCTGTTTAGGTACCTCTGGCATTTTGCAGTGACAGCAGCCTGTGTCAGGTGAGATTGTTATTATTCACCAGGCTTGATAATGCACGGAACATATTAATTGCATGCTATCTGCCATAACACATGTACACATAATGTATGGTGGTCCTGTTACTGGACTCTGGTCAGACCTGCAATGCATCACAGTGTTTACCCATGTGAAACAATTGAAGACTATATGAAATACCTACACTAAACCTTCCAAACTGTCATTGCCAGATGTGTGGACAACAGTGAATACAATGGTGGAGGTGTGTTCCACTGTAGGGACAGGTACTACATATCAACATTACACATGTTGGGAATACGAACAGTACTGTACAGAGAGCATATGTGTGCACACACTCTAAATGTGTTGAAGCTGGAGTATGACCAGCCCACAGGATACACCCTTGTGGATTATACCCTTGCTATGAATGTCACACAATGTCATGTGCTATCTGACATGTCCATGACATGTAGTGGGCTGACTGCAACACTGCTCAACTATCCCGCAAAGCATGTCTCACATCCCATACATACCACCCTTTGTCTGCATAACCCTGTCCTCAGTGGAGCATATGACATCTATGGGTGTATGTCATATGGGATAACACTGACATGTGAAATAAGATGGCCATCACAACCATTGGACAGAACATGTGTACACATGGCCATGGAGGATGGCCAGAGACATGAAGCAACACACACAATAGAAGTGATGTACATGTGTGTACACCACGTTGTACATTGGCTCAACACAATACAACTATGGCCTTTGTGTAATGGTAATATTGCAGATGTGAAACACTAAACATCATACAGGGCTGTGCACAGCTTGTGTAGGCATAACATGAAACCACCACATAACATGTCTTGAAAATCTTGAGTGTGTCACGACATGACAGCATTCACCTATACAGTATCCAAATACATACATGTGTTGCACAACATACGCATACAACCACATCAGGCCACAGATACAGTACATTCACCTCTCTGGTATCAGGCATCACTGTCATGCCTGCTCCTCATGTGTGTGAGGTACACAGATGGCATGTGAGACATAGAGTACTGCTAAGTTAGCCATGTGTGGGCATAGCTTCCAGGCATCAGTAATATAGTTGCAGATGTGCAGGGGTGTCATCCGTATACCCTTCTGTGACCTGTGTCACACATTCCATATTAGGGTTTAGTGTGTATACACCTCAGTGATGTGGGTCACATTCCACATTAGATATGAATTGTATGTGAACACAGTCATGGCTATGAATTGTGTCAGTAGCTTACACTGTATAGCAATTGTGAAGCCACATGATGCCCTGCAATGGCTATGCACATCAGCTCAATGTGCAGTATGTCCCTGCATATTTGTAGGGTGGACAGACAACATTGCATCAGCTGAAGGCCCATGTTAGTATAACACATCCCTGCATTGGGACACCATTGCTGAACTGTAGATTGGAAAGGACACCATTGTGTTACACATGTATGCATGTCATTCAATACGTCAGCAGAAGACATGTCATACTACATGTGATTGGCAAGGTCATACACCACACAGCAGGCTGGTGTACTGTAAACCTGTGCTGGTGTGTGTCACCATTGCAAAGTAGGGACAGCCATGTCAAACATGTGTGCACAGCCACATGCACAATGTCTAGACTCAGCTCAGGGGTAGGCAGAATAATGTTGAATAGACATGCACTGCTTTGAGGGAGATATGCAAGCTAGGACTCAGGCAAACATAGTATGCAGTCAACATACCCTACCGCTCATGTCCTCACACATATGGGTGGTGGCCAACACAAAGCATCAGTGGCAGATGTACAAAGGTTAGTGATGGTCTGTTAACATGTGGTGTATGTTGCACACACCATGGCAGTGTGGTGCAATGGTGCAAAGTGCATGCATTGTGTTGCAGGTATGGGGCATAGGCTACTAACACAAATGGTGCAATACAAGTATGTATGCTAACCACCACTATAATTGTGTAAGGTGCATACCGTCTGCTATAACACATGCATGCTGTTGTGTGAAACTCAGGGATGTATGATAACTACCACTATAATTGTCTAAGCTTAAACTATAATTGTCTAAGCTGAATGCCATCTTCCATATCACCTGCATGTAGCATGTGTGTCTGTGTGTCTGCATATCTGTGTTTGTCTTTGTGTGCGTGTGTGTGTGTGTGTGTGTGTGTGTGTGTGTGTGTGTGTGTGTGTGTGTGTGGTATAACTTGTAATGTACGGTTCTTGTCTTCCCCTCACAGGTGTTGATGTAGGTGCGTTGCCCTCCTGCGGTCCACCTGATGTTAGTTTCCCCACAGACTCTAGCAGTGATGATGATAGTATGATTGAGACACAGGCAGGATTGTCAGGGGCTGAATCTGTGCCATTGGTTGCCATTCCACCTGTCTCCCCCTCATCCTTGCACACAGTTCTCCTACCTACACATACCCCATCACCACTGGCCATAGAGGAAGGACAGTTGGTGGTTGGTAGCATGAACAGGGAAGTGGGGAGACTATGGAAGGTGTGCCTGCACACCATGATCCCAGTCAACTGACTGGTGATGTCCCACACAGGCCTGTGCCCAGCGATGCTCGTAGGAGGACCACTGACCAACATGCCCCTGTGAGACAAAGCACATCTGTTGGAGTCACCAGACACATGTTTCGGGCTGTAATGGAGGCACAGGCATGTGCTGAATGTACAACAGAGAAGGTCTGAGGCTTCAGAACGCTGCTGTCCATTCATTAACTGACAACATCCAGGCACTTGCAAATGCTCACCATCATCTTGCAGATGTTTTGGATAGACGATTGGGTGACATGTTGGGAGTTCTTGACTGTGGCATGTCAATCCTCAAGTGTGGAATGTCTGTTCTGGAACTTCTGGTGGGAGTGAGGCATTTTGCACATGAACGTAGGTCAGCTACATCACCTGTTGAAGGTCTACGTGAATATGCTACTGCACATGCCCGCTCCCATAGTGGTAGTAGCATCAGCAGTGCAGCTGGTGCTATGCAGTCCACACCAGAACACAGCAGGCTACATGCACATGGCCCTGGATGGTCCCAACAGGGACATGATTCCAGTGGACATGTGTCATCAGACAGTACCCAATCTGGACCTCTGCCTGGTAGTGCCCGTGCAACCCCTGGCAGGTGCAGGTCACGTGGCCATGGTTGGACACTGTGAACTGTGAAACCTGCCTTGTACAGTCTGCAGCTGTCAATAATACTCCTGTGTAGGCCAGCCACATGCCAGACCTGTGTGCATGCATACACACACACTGGAAACAAATGTAGGGCACCTCAACACACACACGCATAACATCCACACACGCTCAATGATATCATAGGCCCTAACACACACACACACACACATGATGTCATCCAATGGTGCAGCCTAGGCCTCTGGCAAACATTATCACCCTGTGCATATGATGATGCCTGTGCCGCATCCCTGTCATCCACACCATAGGTGCAGGGACATGCTCATATGGTCTGATGCACAGGGTGAACATACTAGGTAGACAATTGTAGATTAATATAGTTGAGTAGTGTTGAAAGGCAGCAGACATACCATGTATTACAGTTTTAGAATGCATTTTGTACGTTTGACAGTATGTATCATGTGTAACAACATTAACAGCATGTTGATCTTGATGTTCTGCCTTCCTCTTTCAGGTGTAGCTGCATGTGCTGGGGGATGTCGGTGTTTGCGGTAAGTGTCCCATATGTACATGTTGACTACCCACAGATCAGAATGACAATACCTGCATGCACTTTGTAACTTCCACATCACAGTTATATTCTCCCATGTCTCAATTATGTTTACTGTTCTAATGATCCAAAACCACGATAGCTGTGTAGTAAGCTACTGTGTTCGGAGCTATCACATCCATAGTGGGTGACATCACAGGTTTAGTTACCTGGAGCGGGGAGGAGGTAAAAGAGTGGTATGCCGGAAGACAAGGGTAAAGGCCAGTGGAAATAGTGGCTTCTCATTGGAAAGCAGTAATACCCCCTGCCATGACAGCATGCAAACACAGACATACCCACACACTCAGGGATTCACAGACACAGTAACACACACTCTCTCTCACACGCACACACACACACACACACACACACACACACACACACACACACACACACACACACACACACAGTTGCCAGTGTTCTGATGAGAACCACTGCCTATGTGCATATCATCATTATAGTACTACGAAATTACAAGACGAGCTACAGAGATTACACGTGTACATGTAGTTGGAATGGCCTAAGATTGAGGACATCGACAGGCATACTACAGTGCAGTGAGTGTATCTGGGGAGGGAGGTCCATCAGTAGGCTATGTAACAACACTTCACACCCCAGGGTGTACATGTTAACAGGCAGTTAGAAAGCCCATCTACGATTGATGATATCAACTGGGATGCTAGATTGCATTGAGTGGATGGGGAGAGGGGCATTAACATTTCACTATAGTAAAATACAGTCTCACTCCAGGGACTGGACAGCCATACACACGGACAGCCACACACACACACACACACACACACACACACACACACACACACACACACACACACACACACACACACACACACACACACAGACATTGTGGCATTCACAAAGATATACACCTATGTCACACACATACAGACACTTTACATGTGTGAGGTTCAACCACCTGCTTATGCCTTTCTTTCTACATTTCACTCTGTCAACAACAGTGTTCAGGAGAGTGATAACATGTGGGATGTATTCCCAACCATATGTGACATATATGGACACACACACACACACACACACACACACACACACCCACACGTGCCAGTACTGTGAATCAAACACCTGCCTATCTCATGATAAGTATTACAGAAGTACAGCACTATCACATCCGGTACAAAGCTCACTGACTTTTTCCTTTGCCAACTGTGCTGATATATGCACAATATATGAACAGGGGAGGCATTAATGTTACAGGTGTCACTTCAATTAACAAAATCTGACCTTAGTAGTTACACAGGTTATTGTAGGACTGGTTGTAACACACCAGTGAGCTGTCTTCAGTAATCATTCATCTGCAAACAAGCCCCACCACTTAGCAGTCATGTTCAAACATCTGTCCATACCTCATGTACGGCTTACATTACTTAGAGCATATTACCATATACAGTTGGAAATGTTGAGGCTGTATTGCAACAGCATGATGTACTAAGACAACAGTCACCTTCAGATGTCAGACAGTGCACACACATGGAATCTACACAAACATCAATACATGTACACATATGTGTTGTACATCAGTAAGTGCACTAGCAGGTCAAGAGGATACATTCCACACCTTCCCCATGCCATGTATGAAACATAGCCAAGCATTACACCATAATGGATGTTGTATTCATGTACTGGTAGGACACTACCACCTTCACAGAGTAGCAAGTGTACACATATGACAACAGCACATATCAGCAAGACACACACAGCATTATTCCATGTCATGCTCCTACAAACTATTACTTGACAGTGCCATGGTGAAGCCAGGGCACTGTAATGGTCAACAGTGAGCACATCATATTTGCCACACACACCTCATGTTTACTGGAAGAGTGCCAGCAATGTTCTCTGTTAGAGCTAGGCAGTACACTCATTCAAGCATGTGCAAGGTCTGTGGCTTGTAAACATCTCACCCCAGCATGTACTAGCTATTGTGGTACTAAGGCTAATGTCCAGACAGCACACAGCATGCATGGCTTGCAATTGTTGGCATGGGGTATATGTAGGAGCTGTGGCCACACATGGCTGTACATGTCATGAACATATCACCTGTGACTACTCAGGAACATACAGAGCAGAGCTGGATTTCCCTGAGTCTGTCAATACAGGCCTTGTGTAGGTCCTATGATCCTGTTATTTGGGTATATTTGTAGGCATTGCATTAGTGGACATGTCTAAAGACATACATGCCACATGGGGTATTGTGTTATATGATAGGTGTCTTGGGTGACCAGTAGAGAGGGAATATTACCTCTGTTAACATAGATATCAAATCTTATGTACTGTTAGCATGCTATCTGACATGTGCATGTGTGTAATGACTGTAGCAGCCTGTATGTAGAAAGGATAACAAAAGCTATGCTAATGTCATTTATGTTGTATGAGTGTGGGATGTACATATCCAGGGCATGCAAGGTTAGGTCATATCCAACCATAAGGGTTTTGTTTATTGGTGTACAGCAACAGTCGACCGTGTTAATGCTGACAACATCTGAGGGACCCTGGTATGTGTACAACTGAGCTGGTTACAAACAGTAGTATTATTGCATTGCATAACACATTATGCAGCTGTGTCTGTACATGGGTACTTTGCACAGTTGATGTAGGCCTAGGTACAGTCCACCAATCAAGGGTTATCTGGTGGTCTATCATACTATGTCATACCACATATGGATGTGTGTTGGTAGTCTGGGGACAAGGTGGTGGATGTTTATGAGGATACAACCTAGAATGCAGCATTTGCCACTGTCACCTGTACCTGACTCATCTGTGATGCGTTATGTCGGAGTAGTGGTCTTTACATGTGAGTAGCCTTTATGAATATGTGTACACCACCACCTGGAATGGTCCATACCACTGTTATGACCCACATGTCTGGATCTGAGTTATATGGTGGCAGTGCAATTGTGCACTACAGAGTCTTCAGCCAGGTGTTCCTCACTGCACAGATGTCAGTATTCCCCATTGTAGGTTCTACACTGAGCAAATGGATTACTAAAGCCACATATCTAGCACTGGTTAGCATAAACACCCAATGCAATTGTCTTGTAGGTGTCAGGGTGTTACTTCTGGGTGTAGGACATTTGCCTTGGAATGCGGCTATATGTGTAAATGCGACCTAGGTATTATCCACAAAACCGTGAAACATGGATGTATGTGCTCTGTGTTGAAGGCGTGTCGTTCAGTCATGACAGCCCAGAATGACAGGCACTGGACAACCTCATAATAACAGCAGGACATTGGCTCATTGTTTTGATCTAGCAGTTGTCACTCATACCATGACATCACTGCGAGTAATGTGCTTGGTAGCAAATGCCTCATGTAAGGTGACGGACAGCAGCAGAAATTGTGTATATGACCAATGTGAGATATACTTAGGGTAGCAGTCCTACTAATAATGACAACTACTAACACAGCCGGGAGAGGTCATCTTGACACCTGCACCTCAGTACCATTACACAATGTGGCTCACACATTATGCTTGCACATGCCACTGTTACACGTATAATGCCACTGTCCACAACGTGCTATCAATGTATGCCTTTCAGGGCAGCAGGGTGTGTGACACATGATGTAGGTAGCATCTGCCTGTGTGACCCAGGTAACCTATTGTCTGTCACGTCCACACATGCATGAATGTGTATACTTAACATATATATATTTCAGTACTTCTTGTACATGTATGCATGTGTATCACACAGCACAGACACAGATATATCATTTATGGGCCACATACAGGTACCAGATAGTTAACCAGTATGATGTGCATATATACTGACAGGTAGGATGTACATAGCTGTAAACCTGTGCTACTAAGTGGATGAGCATGCCCACTGTAACCCTGTATAGTGATAGTAGTTGTCCATTCCACAGATGGCCATATTCCAGTTCAGGTTCCTGTTGTGCTACAACTATACCTCTCAGGCCTACCTGCAGATGATGTGTCTTGTTTGTGCATGCAGGTTGTAATGGACACCTACTTTAAACAAACAGGTTTACAGCTATGTACTTTGTGACTGTCAGTCTCCCTGTTGTTGTCCTCAATTTTAGAAGGGCAGTCTGACTACCTTGCAATGTGAAATCTCTGTGGCACTTCTCAAAACTGTGAAGCACTGTGATAGTGATCTGTAGATAGACAAGAGTTCTGATCCCACCACTGGCAACTGTGTGCATGTGTTTATGTGTGTGACAGCAAATGCCTGAGTGTGTGTGTTAGCAAATGGCTGAGTGTGGTTGTGTGTATTTGTGTCTGCATCCTGTCATGACAGTGGGTTTTGCTGCATTCCAAAGAGATACCTCCTTTTGCACTGGTCTTTATCCTTGTTAACTGCTAAACCTCTCTCTTCTCCCCTCCCCACTGCAAGTTATCGTTCCTGTGATGTCACCCAGCTCAGAAGTGGAATCAGAGTAAGTGTAATCGCATGTGTTCTGTGGCACATGCCCCAACTGCATACCACTGTACTAGTTAGCTTTACATAGGCAGGACGTGTATGCACAATACTGGCAAGTGTGTGCGTGTTTGTGTGTGTGACTACCCTGTAGCCAGGCATACACATGTGTAATGTCTTTTAGCACACCATGGTAGCCATCTGTCGTGACCGGTGTCTACAAAGTATTACATAGTTAGGAGCGGTAAAGAATACACAGTCAAGCACGACTACAGTTGGGTATGTTATTTTCCAGTGCCACTGCCGAGCAGTGACACAGAAGTGGTCACTGGGGTGTAAGTCCATACCCATCATTTCCCCACCCTAACTCCACAATCCCCAGGGTAGATTACATTAGCCATCATTCCCCACCCCAAACTCCACATACACAACAACCATCCCTTCTCTGGTGAACTGCTTAAGATTTAAATGTTATAACACAAGTGATGCCTCTGTTTTGTGTACACGAACCCTTCTGTGTCACAAAGGGTGTTCAGATGTGTGTGTGTGTGTGTGTGTGTGTGTGTGTGTATATATATATACATATATATATATATATATATATATATATATATATATATATATATATATATATATATATATATATATATATACATACATATATATATATATATATATATATATATATATATATATATATATATACATATACACAAACACAGCTATAGCCATGTATATATATATATATATATATATATATATATATATATATATAGATATATCTATGTATATATATAGCTATATGTATATGTATATATATATATATATATATATATATATATATATATATATATGTGTGTGTACACATCCGTTGGTATATATATATATATATATATATATATATATATATATATATATATATATATATATATATATATATATATATATATATATATATATATATGTAGTTATGACAGTTGTGCAGATGCAGACTTGTCTTTGTTGTTTCACAGAGTACAGTACATTCAAGGGTACTGTACATATGTACCTAAAGTGACTGTCCCATTTGTTTCAGTAGTGTGGAATACTTGTAGTAAGATGTGCATTATAGATTCCATTCAACATGTATACAACACAAATGGCTTAGTGGTATGTCCAGTGACTTCACTGTGCATGGTCAGGGTTCAAGACCTACAAGCCTTGTTGGTATTGTCAGTGGGACTGCATAAGACACTTATAAGAAGATGTAAATGTGTTTTCATGACAGTAAGCTGTGGGTACACGCAGGAAACAGGACATGTACAACTCGCACCCACCTACGAATACACCCCTGGGACTACTGTAATCCAGTAATCCCCATGACACATGCTGTAACTGCGTAATGCTGTAATGTATTAAACTAGTTTGGTAGGTGTTCTAATCCCAGACAGGTCATGTGTGTGTGTGTGTCTACCTGCCTGCCTGCCTATGAAAGAAGCGATGCTTTTAGAGTATGCACACTCTTTACAATTCACATACCCATCTTTGGCAATCCTGCTGATGTCACCCACCTAGAAATACACCTCTGGGAGTGCTGTAATCCAGTATTCTTTGTAGTGCGTGCTGTAACTGCATATTGCTGTAGTGTGATAAACTAGTTAGGTTATAGTTCTATTCCAAGAGAAGCCAACTGTGTGTCTGTCTGCCTGAGAAAGTAACAATGCCTTTAGAGTATGCACACTCTTTACAATTCACATAACCACCTTTGGCAATCTTGCTGATGTCACGTAGAAATACACCTCTGGGACTTCTGTAACCCAATAATCTCCGTAGTCTGTACTGTAACTGCATAATGCTGTACTGTGATAAACTAGTTAGATAGGGGTTCTGTGCCATGACAGACCAACTGTGTGTGTGTCTCAGTCTGCCTGAGAAAGGAACAATCCTTTTTAGAGTATGCACCTCTTTACAATTCACATAACCACCTTTGGCAATCCTGCTGTTGTCTTCCACCTAGTAGTACACCTGTGGACTACTGTAACCCAGTAATCTACGTACTAAGTGCTGTAACTGCATAATGCTGTAGTGTGATACACTAGTTAAGTAGAGGTTCTATTCAAAACATGGCAGGTGTGCATGTGTGTGTGTGAGTGTGTGTGTGTGTGTGTGTGTGTGTGTGTGTGTGTGTGTGTGTGTGTGTGTGTGTGTGTGTGTGTGTGTGTGTGTGTGTATGTGTGTGTATGTGTTTGACAGTCAGATCCTGTGTGGAGTGGCTGAGTGTCTAACCACTGGACATGTTTGGGAGCAGATTTTGTAGTTTTCCTATATGGTGTCCATATTATATGTCACAATGCCCACTTCAAGAGGAGTACAGATGTCAGTCAGTCAAGGGACTGCATTGCAAGCCATGCACTACATCTGGCAAAGGCCTGGTGAACAAAGTATGCAAGGTTAGCATAAACACCCAATGCAATTGTCTTGTAGGTGTCAGGGTGTTACTTCTGGGTGTAGGACATTTGCCTTGGAATGCGGCTATATGTGTAAATGCGACCTAGGTATTATCCACAAAACCGTGAAACATGGATGTATGTGCTCTGTGTTGAAGGCGTGTCGTTCAGTCATGACAGCCCAGAATGACAGGCACTGGACAACCTCATAATAACAGCAGGACATTGGCTCATTGTTTTGATCTAGCAGTTGTCACTCATACCATGACATCACTGCGAGTAATGTGCTTGGTAGCAAATGCCTCATGTAAGGTGACGGACAGCAGCAGAAATTGTGTATATGACCAATGTGAGATATACTTAGGGTAGCAGTCCTACTAATAATGACAACTACTAACACAGCCGGGAGAGGTCATCTTGACACCTGCACCTCAGTACCATTACACAATGTGGCTCACACATTATGCTTGCACATGCCACTGTTACACGTATAATGCCACTGTCCACAACGTGCTATCAATGTATGCCTTTCAGGGCAGCAGGGTGTGTGACACATGATGTAGGTAGCATCTGCCTGTGTGACCCAGGTAACCTATTGTCTGTCACGTCCACACATGCATGAATGTGTATACTTAACATATATATATTTCAGTACTTCTTGTACATGTATGCATGTGTATCACACAGCACAGACACAGATATATCATTTATGGGCCACATACAGGTACCAGATAGTTAACCAGTATGATGTGCATATATACTGACAGGTAGGATGTACATAGCTGTAAACCTGTGCTACTAAGTGGATGAGCATGCCCACTGTAACCCTGTATAGTGATAGTAGTTGTCCATTCCACAGATGGCCATATTCCAGTTCAGGTTCCTGTTGTGCTACAACTATACCTCTCAGGCCTACCTGCAGATGATGTGTCTTGTTTGTGCATGCAGGTTGTAATGGACACCTACTTTAAACAAACAGGTTTACAGCTATGTACTTTGTGACTGTCAGTCTCCCTGTTGTTGTCCTCAATTTTAGAAGGGCAGTCTGACTACCTTGCAATGTGAAATCTCTGTGGCACTTCTCAAAACTGTGAAGCACTGTGATAGTGATCTGTAGATAGACAAGAGTTCTGATCCCACCACTGGCAACTGTGTGTTTGTGTGTGTATGACAGCAAATGCCTGAGTGTGTGTGTTAGCAAATGGCTGAGTGTGGTTGTGTGTATTTGTGTCTGCATCCTGTCATGACAGTGGGTTTTGCTGCATTCCAAAGAGATACCTCCTTTTGCACTGGTCTTTATCCTTGTCAACTGCTAAACCTCTCTCTTCCCCTCCCCATTGCAAGTTATCGTTCCTGTGATGTCACCCAGCTCAGAAGTGGAATCAGAGTAAGTGTAATCGCATGTGTTCTGTGGCACATGCCCCAACTGCATACCACTGTACTAGTTAGCTTTACATAGGCAGGACGTGTATGCACAATACTGGCAAGTGTGTGCGTGTTTGTGTGTGTGACTACCCTGTAGCCAGGCATACACATGTGTAATGTCTTTAGCAAACCATGGTAGCCATCTGTCGTGACCGGTGTCTACAAAGTATTACATAGTTAGGAGCGGTAAAGAATACACAGTCAAGCACGACTACAGTTGGGTATGTTATTTTCCAGTGCCACTGCCGAGCAGTGACACAGAAGTGGTCACTGGGGTGTAAGTCCATACCCATCATTTCCCCACCCTAACTCCACAATCCCCAGGGTAGATTACATTAGCCATCATTCCCCACCCCAAACTCCACATACACAACAACCATCCCTTCTCTGGTGAACTGCTTAAGATTTAAATGTTATAACACAAGTGATGCCTCTGTTTTGTGTACACGAACCCTTCTGTGTCACAAAGGGTGTTCAGATGTGTGTGTGTGTGTGTGTGTGTGTGTGTGTGTGTGTATATATATATATATATATATATATATATATATATATATATATATATATATATATATATATATATATATATATATATATATATATATATATATATATATATATATATATATATATATATATATACATATACACAAACACAGCTATAGCCATGTATATATATATATATATATATATATATATATATATATATATATATATATATATATATATATATATAGCTATAGCTGAGTCTGTGTATATGTATATATATATATATATATATATATATATATATATATATATATATGTGCGTGTGTGTGTGTGTACACATCCGTTGGTGCATATATATATATATATATATATATATATATATATATATATATATATATATATATATATATATATGTATATATATATATATATATATATATGTAGTTATGACAGTTGTGCAGATGCAGACTTGTCTTTGTTGTTTCACAGAGTACAGTACATTCAAGGGTACTGTACATATGTACACAAAGTGACTGTCCCATTTGTTTCAGTAGTGTGGAATACTTGTAGTAAGATGTGCATTATAGATTCCATTCAACATGTATACAACACAAATGGCTTAGTGGTATGTCCAGTGACTTCACTGTGCATGGTCCAGGGTTCAAGACCTACAAGCCTTGTTGGTATTGTCAATTAGGACTGCATAAGACACTTATAAGAAGATGTAAATGTGTTTTCATGACAGTAAGCTGTGGGTACACGCAGGAAACAGGACATGTACAACTCGCACCCACCTACGAATACACCCCTGGGACTACTGTAATCCAGTAATCCCCATGACACATGCTGTAACTGCGTAATGCTGTAATGTATTAAACTAGTTTGGTAGGTGTTCTAATCCCAGACAGGTCATGTGTGTGTGTGTGTCTACCTGCCTGCCTGCCTATGAAAGAAGCGATGCTTTTAGAGTATGCACACTCTTTACAATTCACATACCCATCTTTGGCAATCCTGCTGATGTCACCCACCTAGAAATACACCTCTGGGAGTGCTGTAATCCAGTATTCTTTGTAGTGCGTGCTGTAACTGCATATTGCTGTAGTGTGATAAACTAGTTAGGTTATAGTTCTATTCCAAGAGAAGCCAACTGTGTGTCTGTCTGCCTGAGAAAGTAACAATGCCTTTTAGAGTATGCACACTCTTTACAATTCACATAACCACCTTTGGCAATCTTGCTGATGTCACCCACGTAGAAATACACCTCTGGGACTTCTGTAACCCAATAATCTCCGTAGTCTGTACTGTAACTGCATAATGCTGTACTGTGATAAACTAGTTAGATAGGGGTTCTGTTCCATGACAGACCAACTGTGTGTGTGTCTCAGTCTGCCTGAGAAAGGAACAATCCTTTTTAGAGTATGCACACTCTTTACAATTCACATAACCACCTTTGGCAATCCTGCTGTTGTCTTCCACCTAGTAGTACACCTGTGGGACTACTGTAACCCAGTAATCTACGTACTAAGTGCTGTAACTGCATAATGCTGTAGTGTGATACACTAGTTAAGTAGAGGTTCTATTCCAAAACATGGCAGGTGTGCATGTGTGTGTGTGAGTGTGTTTGTGTGTGTGTGTGTGTGTGTGTGTGTGTGTGTGTGTGTGTGTGTGTGTGTGTGTGTGTGTGTGTATGTGTGTGTATGTGTTTGACAGTCAGATCCTGTGTGGAGGTGGCTGTGAGTGTCTAACCACTGGACATGTTTGGGAGCAGATTTTGTAGTTTTCCTATATGGTGTCCATATTATATGTCACAATGCCCACTTCAAGAGGAGTACAGATGTCAGTCAGTCAAGGGACTGCATTTGCAAGCCATGCACCTACATCTGGCAAAAGGCCTGGTGAACAAAGTATGCAACCCTACTATAACCCGGAATACGTTCTGAACCCATGTGTCATACACAAATACACTTGCCAAGAATATCCCACTATGTTGCTAGTACCCTGCACATTGATGACAGATAGTAGGCAGGGTGTGATTGCAGTGGGCTGCAGAGGGCATGGCACCCTGTACAGCAGTACAATAGGCACATAATTGCGGACAAGGTGCCTTCATTATGTTTCCCACTGGATGCCTGCAACATATGTGGTGCCATCAAATGTGATCCACAGAGGTCATACAATGCCTTAAACATGTGCCCTGTATGGAACAATGCCACTGGCACCAGGGAATACCTGTATCATGCTATCAATGCAGGTGCAGGGTCAACCTGCTGTCTATAAGCAGTTCCTGCCACACCAGGCCAGTATTGGCATATCTGAGGATAACAGTTTGTGTACATACCATGTGCCTGCCAAACCAGGTACACTTGTACATGTCACTGTACATTATTGTGGGACATGCACATCCCAGGCAATGTTCATGTCAAGGACTATCAATCACAGACATGGCATGCATTGCAAAGCTATGGCCATGCACAATGGTAACCAGGATGTCAGGACAGTTCATACAATACCCATCTGTGTGGGACATTGCAGACACTATACCCTTGTACCACACTGCACACCATTGCCGGGTGGCGTGATGCCAAGGATTACCCCTCACCCAGCCTTGTACAGCCATCTTGCACAGCCAACAACTACACACCCATGAAGCAATGCACAAATGCATATCAGTACTGGCACCTTATGTCTGCATGTGGGGTATGATGCTCCCAACCACAGTCACACCCAGTATAACTCCCATTGGCATACAGACTGATGTCAGACAAGTTCACTTGCCCTAGCCCATAGAACCTCTGGATATCCCCTGTGGTGCATGTAGTACCTGTGCATTACTGCAGTGTGGCAAGCTAGGTAGTTAGGAAGTGTATTTGTGGGCCTGGCAAAGTGTGTCAATGTGAGTTCATTAGAGAGTGTGGTTGTGTTGACAATGACATTTGTTCATGTGGACAGCCATGTGTGCTACATCTAATGTATGTCTACTATATCTCTGTTACAGATGTCGCTCACCAGCACACATATATGCTCTTACAGCACACCAACATGTCAGCTTTGTGGCACGTGGAGTAACTGCATGCATTAGTAATAATAATGACTAGTCAGTCAGGGGTTTGAACCCCTGTACTGGTAGGTGTGTGACAGACGATGCTTAGGTTTTAGTCTCCAAGCCCTTTTCTGATGTACTTTGCCTCTGTCTGTTCCTCCCACACACTTTCTGGTGGATGTGGAGTTTTACACATGCTCAGCAGCAGTTTGTGTTTTGTAAGTGATGGTCATGATCAGGTGATGTCCTCTGCACCTATTGCAGTCCTCCTCTAGCTGATTGCATGTGGAAAATCTGTGATGATGTTCCCATAGCCAATTGCATGGAAACACAGTACACTATCTAGGAACATCATGTTGGTGCTTGCCCATGACAGTCGCTGTGAGTGGTACCTGGATCTGGTGTTTGGTAAACGGCATCACAGATGATATCTTGATGTTCCTCAAACAACATACACAGTGAGAAATAGCCTAAAACAGGAGGGTGATGTGCCAGACATGACGACAGCATGTAAGTGTAGCTATGCTTCATTGAGACTACTGCCAGTTTAACAAGTTGTGTGTGGTAATGGCTATTCTGCATGTTTTAAAACTGACAAGGCAGTGCTCTGTTTGTGAGGGTCCCCATCTGTAGGGCCATCTGTAGACTGGTCAGTGTGTGGAACCATTTGTTTCCTGTGTTACTCACTGAACACACATCTGTAAACTGCAGGAGCATAGTGTGAGGACTGCAGTCAGTACATGGTGATAGTGATGAGTTACTGCCATCGCATCCCTTATTGGACATATGTCACATGAAACAGTGGTATGAAAGACACTGTCTGGGGTTTTCAGTAACATGCCAATAATGGGCCACTGCTCATAGCTGCAGTCACAAGTCTTCAACACTTTGTACACATGTCATGCAGTATATATATGCATGTGTTGTGTTCCCTCTGCAAATGTATACCATCTGTTGTGTTGGATTGATGGTCATATCTATGCATGCTGTTATAAGTAATTCTGAATGCTGTTGACTATTACTAAGCCATATCTGTGTTTAAACTGCATCACCATAGGCTGTATGGGTTTGGAGGTCTCGGCAGAACCTCCTGTCCCACTTCAGCTGGCCATGGCACCGGGCACCAGCACATCTGGGGCCCTGCCTTGGTCCTCCACCTCTGTTGGCTCTGTACCACCTTCTGGTGGAACCACCACTGAGGATGGGGCTTGTCCCCCTTGGGAGCAGGTTCAGACAGGAACATGTCCGCTGTCGTACAGTCCTGGATGTGGTGCGTAGGGGGCTCAATAAGGGGTTTTGAGGCCAGATACACCAGCTCGAGGGCAGAGTGTCACATTTACAGGGTGAGCCTGCCCCTCCTAGACAGCCCCCAGCACTGCTACCCTTGCAACTGTTTTGGAGCAGTGGTGGCTGCCCATGGCTGGGGACCTCCGTCCCACTGTTTTCATCTGGGGCTTACGGGCTTGTGACTGCCGAACACCCCTCCCCATCCAAGGTGTATCCCCCCAATGTGTAATATAGCAACCCTGTATGCTGTCTTGTCTATCATCCTACTCAACCTATCCTCCACGAGCATACCTACTCTCCTTCCCCCACATCCCACTCTCACCCTACAGAAACAAAAGTCTAATCAGTGCCTAGAACAACATTTGCCCCATACATAGCTGTCCATTTTACACAAGTGTCCACTGGACACATGTAACCCTTTTAATATGCATCACAACATACTCCAGTTGTCCTCACCCCTGTCTCTCAGGAACACGATCCTGGTATGCACATGACTCTTAAAGGTTCCAGGTACACATGATGCAGATGACCCCATTGTACACACAACACTACCGGTCCCGCTATGGTTACCCCATTTACCTTTTTCATGATGATGATGTCGCACACAGCTCCTTGCAAGAGTACTGTTCTCACATAATGATTGGACAGGAACTGTTGTGATAATGTAAATAAAATGCACAGAGTGATTATTTGGCCAATGTACAAATGTTTGCGTGTATTAATGACATGTCTGTCTGAGGGAGTCTTGATATTACATAGGACAACACCACTACATAATATAGGCATTGCTCGTGTTTCCCTTTTCATTCCTTTATAATGCTTTGTTGTCACATGGGATGTTCCTGATATATCTATATATATGTATGTATCTATATCTGGACATAAACACACACACATACATCTACATGATGGAATACATTTCCTATACTGTTGAATGACTGTGCTGGATGATATGTTTGTTATAAGATCCAATGTCTGTATATCTGCCATGGCTTAGTGGTAAATCACAATAACTGTGTGTGCAGGGTCCTGGTTTCGAGCCTTGCAGAGGCAGTTTATTTTGTTGCTGGGCAGAACAAGGCCATTGGATACGGAGTGATTAAGGCACATTAAAGCAGTTGTGAAAGGGTGAGCATGGGTTTGCGTGGAGCTAAGCAATGCTAACCTCCGGTTACAGTTTCTTACACTCAGTTAGCCTCTAATTTGCTTCACCAGTGTAATACTCGCATACTGGCAGCCAAACAGGCTTACACCCGTTTGCTCCCACACTTGCAGATGCACTGCATTTGGTGTTTGCATCTGACACTCACACCCCTGGGCGGGAGTGAGGACTATGATATTACCTTGTGATGCCTATTACATCGGATTACATGCCTACAGTATCGGGAATGGCTGCCCATTAGGCAAAAGCATGCCGTTTGACTGTACGGAATCCGCAGCCTGTCCAGAGTTCCTCTTACAATCTGCACCTGTCTGGCTAATACATGGGAAATGACACTCTTCAATACAAACAAGTAATTGGGTTTTGGAACCCACATCCTTCAACCGAATCATGCTGCTGCATACCTAATATTTTATTGTCTTTCTAAGGTTGTCAGTGGAATATGTGCTTTCTGTCCCTATCAGACCTCTCATACAATTGGGGAAAAATACCAACTGAATCAGGGACACGTCATAACAACATCAGGGACACATTTAAATTATTAGTGCTATTAACCTGACACATTGACAGACTCAGAGCATATGAATTCATACACATTTTCTGAGGTAAATGATGTTTATAACTCTTAATTGTTGTCATTACTCATTACACATAATTCACCACCTTTCCTGTAAAAGTCACTAGTTTTAGGAGGGATTAAGTGGGACAGAGTTAGAAACTGAGTAGAAATCAGGGATGTCCCTGGAAATTGGGGACAGTTCAGAGGTATGGTCCCTACTTGTTCCCCCAGTGGTTTATGTCCTGTCCAGTGGATTTGCTCTTAGGGGTTGAGAGGTATGGGTGTCAGCTGTGACCATTTTGGAATATTACTTACATCCCCGGGGCGGTCCTAATATGACTGCGCCAGCTAACACCTGCACGCCTAGGCCCATAATTGCATACCCATAGTTCCCCCACCTGCCCTCCTCTACAGCAATCATCTTTACTGTGGGTGCAGGTGGGGCATAAACACACCTCTACACACTGCCCACTCTCCGCATGTCGGGACACATGTCGTACGTTATGTCAACCCATTGGTTATCAGGCTTGCACAACCTACTGGTCCATGTACATCTACAGCCTGGTTTTATAAATCATTACTGGGACTGAATCCGATGATCATTAATTTTTGGGTGTCCCACAAGGGACATCGATGTCTGTGCTTCAAGATTAGACCTGGCAGGTCTCTCCCACTGGTAGTATCCTGCCGGTGGTCTGGGAAGCAGTGGTGTGTTTACTTTTATTGTGTGTCTGTATGGCTCACCGGCTTAGCTGGGGGGGGGGTTGATGCTATGTGTTACACGTTTGTTTATTGGACCCCTCACCCCCATATGCATAGCCTGTGAACATATGTAACTCGTAACTGCTGTATAATATCCTAGCTATATACATGTGTATATTTACAGTGACATATATATATATATATATATATATATATATATATATATACATATATATACATATATATGTATATATACATTACTATATACAGATATATCTGTATATGTATGCATACATGTATATATTTATATATTGCTGTCTAAATATATATATATATATATATATATATATATATATATATATATATATATATATATATATATATACATATATTTAACAACATATGGGTCTATGGGGGTCTGCATATGTATATATCTATATGTGGGTATGTATATGTATTCTGTCTCTGTATGTATACATTTGTACTACGGTGAGGGAGAGGCTTATCTCTATGTCACTATGGATAGATATACCCACACATACCTCTACATATATACATCTACATCTGGTTATTCCATTCCTTGCCATATAGATTACACTTTGCTGCAGTGGCACTCGTAGTGGGTGTGGCTGCTCCTTGGGCGACGCCTCTGCCAAATGAACACATTTGCTTACATCCCTGGAGCTGTCCATATAGGCCCACATCAGCCAACACCTGTACACCTAGACCCATATGTAGCTACCCATAGTTCACCCACCCGCACCTCAACTACAGCACCCATCCTTACTCTGAGTCCTGGTCGGTTCTGTACACACCACTACACGTTGCCCACTCTCCACTTCACGAGACCCATTTCATACAATTGTCTCATCCCATGGGTCATCAGGCTTTCCCACCCTTGTAATCTGGGTATGCATACGCCCCAGCCAGAATGTTCAGTTTATCACCTTCTTTTAGTCTTGCCAATTTTTGGGGTGTCCCGCAAGGGACGCTCCTGTCTGTGTTCCAAGATTAGAATTCACAAGTGCACTGTGTACCCCCCTGGTTGTATCCTGCCTGTGGTTTGGGGAGCAGTGGACTCTTTACATTGTTTGTGTGTATGTTTCCAGTGTCTGGCTGGGGGGGGGGGGGAGAGGAAGGTCATGCTACGTGTTTCATGTTTCTTGCTTGGGCCCCTCACTTCCATTAGCATAGCCTGTGAACATATGTCATTCTTGTGTGCTTTTTCCTATCATAGCTGTATATCTGTTTATATCTACGCACACACCATACACACACATACACACACACACACACACAAACACACACACAAACACACACACACACACACACACACACACACACACACACACACACATATATATATATATATATATATGTATACATATATGTATATGTCTGCAACTATATATATATATATATATATGTGTGTGTGTGTGTGTGTGTTTGTGCGTGTGTCTGTAAAGCAATATATACCACGCGCAAATGCATTTACACATGCTTACTGGTGTTTATATATGCTTAAACCTGCTTACTGGTGCCTTATTCATTATGACACTGACACTTCACTCCAGTTAACTTTTAATTGTTATTTTGCAGGTTATGCACCGTGCAGATGTCACAATATGTTCATGTACAGATTACCGATGGTAAATGGTATGTGATGCAGTGGGATTTGGAACGGGAATGTCTGTTCGTTAGGCGGTTGCTCTAACCAATGCACTATTGCTGTGCTGCATTTGCATATATATACCCATATACCCATGGCTCCTGGTTACCCAAACACCCACCCCAATGCCTCCCTAACACTGCAGTCATCCATACTCCAGCTGGATTCATGGTGTATCCACACCACTATACATTGGCCACTCCCTACTCTTATAGACCCATCCCTTTGGTTGACTCACTCTACATATCCTCAGAACTCCCAAACGTTTAGTCCACAAACATTGGTGACATGAGCGACCAAAAGGACATTATTCGCAATTTTTGGGTTGTCCCACATTGGACACGCACGTGTTTATGTCAAGATTAGACTCTATACTTCATTACATCCTTACTCCTGTTAACATGACACTACAATAAATTAATAAGTATGACTATGTGGTAACGAACACGATACACATGAGAGCCTAATTATGTACGTGTTCGGTGCATTTCTTTTACAAATAGACCGGTTTAGTAAATGGCGTTGCCGTAGCAGGCAGATCACAGGAATGATTCCATGTGTGGGAAAGTCCTCACATTTGATTTTTTTTTCAGCACAGCACTGACTTCGGACATTGTACACACATTTGCATTTTAGCAGTTTCGTCCCTTCCCTCTTATGCACAACCTATTATTCTATCTACTGTCGAGGTTTGTAAGGGCACATTCATCTTATTTATGTCTGCAAATAGAATGAATGTGTTACAGAGAATGCACTTCTACATATTGATGTCTGCATTTGTGTATGCATATGTTTATAACGAACTCGCTGACCTCCATGGGGTGGTCCAATTAGAACCAGCCCATAAAACCCTGGCACGCCTGGCTCCATAATTTCATACCCATAGTTCCTCCACACCAACCGAGTTCAACATACATGCATACCATCCATTGTCCAGTTGTTATCACAGCCATGACACACCTCCACAAATTGCCCTCTCCAGAGCATTAGGGGCCCTACACATATGTTGTCCCAACCCATGTATTCTCAGGCTCTCCTACCATTTAGTCCTTGAACATACCTGCCCTTGCTTGTGTAATGGTCGGATGGCCAAATAGCCTATCGATTTTTGGGTAGTCCCACAAGGGACTACCCTCTGTGTGCAAAGTAGACTAAGCAGACCAACAATGTTACTCCCACTGGTAATATCCTGCCTGTGGTGTGAGTAGCAGTGCTTTGCTCACTCCTGCCCAGCTTGATATGACATACGCTGACAGCACTATATAATACTGGGGTTGCTGTTGATTCCCTTCTCATTCCTTTTGTATGCTTTCTTGTTATGTCATTCTTTCTTCATAGATATATATGTATATATATATATATATATATATATATATATATATATATATATATATATATATATATATATATATATATATATATATATATACATATACATATATATATGTGTGTGTGTGTGTGTGTGTATATATATTATATATCTGTACATACTTATATACATTTCCTATGCTGGGCACTGCTTAGACCCGCGCAAGCACACTCAGACTTGCTTACTGGTACTTATATGTGTTTACTGCTGCTTATTTGTGCTTACACCTGTTTACTAGTGCTTTATTCATTATGACAGTGCCACTTTGCTTGAATGATGTTTAAGTTAAATATCTCATGCGATACTCCTATGTCGGTTTTACATCAAAACAACATTCATTCCACATGGAAAATGATATGTGCCATTGTTGGGCTCGAACCGTGAATGCCTGTTCATTTGGCGGATGCTCTAAACACTACACTATTGACATTTACATTGATTCTGCATATTTTTCTCTATTTGAATGAATTTCATGTGTAAGCTACGCTCGGCGGAAGGCAGTGACATGCAAACACACTGCGCTTTGCTTACACCTTCGATATTGCAGCAATTCAAATGTATAATAGGGACACGGGGAATCTAATTGTGAAAGTTCTAGGGACAGGGCTCAACATTCCACTACGTGCTTGTGTGTTTACTACTTCGATTTTATTTCACTGTTCGTGGACACTCTTCTATGCTTAGCATACATTTCGGTATCCACGGACACTGAATTACTGACTTACTATTAGAGTTGGGCTCTACTAGTAGGCATAGTAGGTTTTGCAACTGTCGCGGCATGTTTACACCTTTGTAGAGCACTTGTACATGCACCCTGCACTTGCACACATTTCCTGTGCATGTCGAGGGTGCGGCAGCGCGCCCTCATACATATTCATATGGCGCTGCTGCACCATCTGTAGTGAGGATTATAGTATTATAATATAGATTATATGGAATGAAAGAATACATGGACTTATGTTTAATGGTAAATTAATTTTAGCAACAGTATTAAGTAAAATCAGATTATGGTTATGGAAAAAGGTTTGGGAATCTAATAGGGATAAATATTTAGTATGATTGTAAAGGAAATTATGAATATGTGTAAATAGGTTTGTATATCTATATATTTATACGTTTGTAAATATTTGTAAATATTTTGTAAATAAGAGTTCTTTTGTATATAAATAAAGGACCCCTACTCTTTGTATAGGTGCCATGGGATCTTTCACCTCCAAATGAGCTCCCTCCAGCTAAAATACATGGGGCCTTAGTTTAAAGTCTCATCCAAAGTACAGCACCCCTTTATACTACACTGCAGTCAGTTAATCTTCCTGGTGGTAAAATAAAACTCACAGGTTTCTGCACCAAAGGCAAATGTGCTACCTATTACACCACTGACAATTAACTAGTATAGAGAACTCCTTGTCTATTTTAGCAAGAGGACTTTTGGGTCCTTGAGAGTTAGATTTATTTTTGCATGCAATAATTTTTTTTTTTTGCTGTAGAGTTTGTTTATATAAGGGTTACACCTGTTTTTGAGGGGGCAGATGCATCTATACCACTGTTTACATATGCACAGAACTTGGCAGTAAGGTATTCTACATGCACAGTGGGATTATCAAGGTTTAGGGGCTTTTGAATTTAGTCAGGTCATCACTCAGTTTTAGTAGGTTGGCCTTTGTATAGTCTCTGTATACTGTGGCAATGGAAGGAACTTCTGGCTTTAGTCTAATGGTGAATGAGACTCACATGTGGTCCAATCTGACCAATTACAATAGGGTGGGAAAAGGGCTGTCCCATGTTGTTATCTCCTCTGGTTGCAGTGTGGACTGATGGGTTCAGGGACTTTGCATGAAGTCCAGAAATTTCTAGGCATATATGTTTGATGTTGTACATGGGATAGTTGAAGTCTCTTAAGATAATGGTGTCTGGCTCAATACATAGGGACTCCATATTGTTAGTTAGAAGGTATGGGCTGAGTGGGACACAGAGTAAGTACTGTAGCAGGATATGATATGATAAAGTGTTTTGATTATAGTAAGCTGGGTGGGGAGGAGTTCCAATCTGTTATCTTGTCTAAAGAATCTGGAGTTGATATTGTTTTTATTTATTTTATTTATTATTTATTTCAATTTGATGACTGGGGAAGTCCACTGGGCCTAAAAAGAGCCCGTATTCAGTGGAGACCCGAAGAGAAAAGCTCCAGTAACAATGACAAACCTATTAGCATATACACATGTAAAACAAAGAAGTCATACAGCTTTATGCAGCATTCTACAGTAAAAAAACTACATTCTGCAATAATAATAATAATAATAAAATCTAGTAACTATATGGTCTAAGCGTCATTAACAGTGAATTACAATTGAAATTTTACATTCCACAATAACAGTAGTAAAAATCTAGCAACAGTACAGTCTAAGGTTCATTAACAATGAATTATAACTGAGTATGAGAAATTGTTGGAAAATAAACTATTAACAACATTTAGAGGTTAAGGAGGAGTGGGAGGGCAAATGATGTGAGTGCAGAGATGATGCACTGAGTTAGAAGGTGGGTTTTGATATAAGGGGGTCCTATGTGGGGAAGGAACAGGGGCATTCCCACTTTGAAGATAGGTAGGAATGGAGGAGGGATTTAAAGTTAGAGTGGTTATGAATATCTGTAAGGGAGGGAGGAAGGGAGTTCCATAGTTTAGCTAAGGAGGAAGATGGCAGAGAGTGTCCAGGTGGCCATAAAGGTTTGTAGATTTTGAGCAAGTTCTGATTTTCTGACCTAAGTGAGCAATTACAAATATAGGGGGTTAAGGAGGTGGAGAGAGGGACAGGAAGATGGATTAAATATGAGTTTATGGGCAGTGGTGCCTATAAGGAGGTTCAGATAGTTGGGAAGCTTGAGCCATTGTAGTGAGTGGAGGGAGATGCAGTGATGGGATGAGTTCCTAGAGTTGGTGGTGAGTTTGCAGATTTTATTGTAGCAGGCTTCTAATTTAGTTTGAAGGCCAAGCTGAAGATATGAGAATAGAGGAGTGCTGTACATTAAGGAGGGAGAAGGTATGTGGAGGCAAGGGTCTTTCTGGTGGAGGAGGTGAGATAACAGTTATGCTTATATAGGAGTCATAATTTTTGGTGGGTGTTTGATGTTAGTTTGGATGTGGATATCAAATTTTAGAACTTCATCAATAATGACACTGAGCAGTTTGGTATGAGGGACAATTTCAGTGGGGGTGATATTCTGGCTTATGATCTTGAAGGAGCTTTTATCAATGGGGGAGTGTTTAGATGAAAAAAATCATTAATTTGGTTTTATTGGTGTTAAGGGCTAGGTGGTTGTTTTGCATCCAGGTTTCAGTATTTGATAAAGCTGACTGGGCTGTCTGCAGAATGTCAGAAGTGGTGTCAGTTAAGCAGATGATTGTTGAATCATCTGCATACTGGATTAGTGTAGAATTGGATATGGAGTGGTGAAAGTCGTCGATGAATATATTGAAACATAAGGGGCCAAGGACATAAACTTAGGGTATCCCAGTAGAGGTATATAGAAAGGAAGAGGTAGAATGTTTCCATTTAACAGCTTGTTGTCATTTGTAGAGGTAGCTTGTGATCCAAGCTATGGTGGAAGGGGAGAGATTGAGGGAGGAGAGCTGTGATAGGAGTATAGGGTGGGATATGGTGTTGAAGGCTTTGGAAAGGTCTAGGAACAGGGTTGATATGATTTTCCTGGAGTCATGGGCATGTTTAATGGCTCAAGGAAGGAGAGGAGTGCAGTGATGGTACTGTGGCCAGGATGGAATCCATGTTGTGTGGGGGTTAGGAGGTTGTTTTGTGCAAGATAAGGCATCAGTTGTGAGTGAATATATTTTTCCAGAACTTTTGAGAGTGTGGAAAGTATGGAAATAGGACAGAAATTAGTGGTGTCAGTGTTTTTACCACCTTTATGGAGTGGGATGATAAATCCAAAGTGAGGAAACATAAGATTCTTGGATGGACTTATTTATTATGATGGAGATAGAGAAGGCTATGCTATTGGCAGATAGTTTGAGGAAGGATGCGGGTAAGTTATCTGGTATATTGGAGCATGGTTTCAGTCAGAGGAGGAGGTTTTTTTTTTATGTGTGTGGGCACAGGATTGAGGCTGAAGGAAGGAGTATGTGTTTTGAGATCAGAGGTGAAGGTATGGGGAGGGGGGGAGATATTTGAGATGAGTTGGGAAAGCTGGTAATAAGTTTGGCTATACATTCCATAAAGAAGGTGTTAAATAGAGAGGCTGTTCTTGATCAGAACAGTTAGGGTTTGGGATGGGTTGTCTTTACTGATGGGGAGAAAGAGGAAGGAGATAGTATTCTAGAATTTTCTAGGGTTGTTAGTATGTTCAGATTGAAGCTTAGAGTAATATGTTTTGCAGTCTCTGGTTATTATTTTTTTTATGGAGTTGTAGAGTTGTTTAAATTCTAGTAAAGTATTAGGTTGCTTATTTATTTGGTCTTGTTTCCATTTTTTTGTCTCTCAGGAGCATGATCTATTTGGTTTCCTTAGATAGCCAGGGAGAATTTATAGCTTTAACTTATTTGGTTCCGAGAGGAGCAAGGTTATTGAGTAGGTACAGGAAAGTTTCATTAAAGTAGTCAATGGCATTGTCAAGGGGCAGAGTTCTTAAAGGTGTCCAGTCATTTAGTTTTAGGCAGTCTGAAAATGTTTGTGGGTTGAAGTTGGACAGGTGTTGGGTTCAAATGTAGTGATGTTGTTTACGAAGGAGGGGAGGGGTACCAGTCAGCAAAGGCTGGTAGATGGTTACTGAAGGGGTCAGGAGGGATTCTTGAATTTGAGATTAGATTTGGATGAGATACTAAGATTCAGTCAATGATGAAGCTGGAGATTCCATCTTTGTTTGGCCTGGTGGGGGAGTTTATTAGCTGGGTGAAGTTAAAGAGGTTGATTATTTGGGTAGGGGATTGACAGTTAATGGTCACCCAATTAATGTTTGTGTTGCCTAGGATAAAGGTTTCATTTTTAATGTTAGAGGAGAACCAGAAGAGAATGTTTTCTAGTACTGGGATATTATTACCTGGAGGGATGCAAAGAGCAGCTATGCATATGGACTTGTGTTTGCTCAATTTTAGAAGAGTTATGGTTAATTCGGAGCTGGCAAATTTAGACTGGGAGTACTGTATGAGTTAACTGAGTAGATGGAAGAGTAGTTTATGGCTACACCACCTCCTTTTGTGTTGGGCCTATTGTTATGAATAATATGGTAGCCAGGTGGCAGGATTTCATTATCTTTTATGTGTGGTTTCAGCCAAGTTTCTGAGATGGCAACTATGTCTGGCTGGTTGTGGATAAGCCAGGCATGTAGATTAGGAATTTTATTAAGGAGACTTTGGGCATTAATTGTGGTAATGCGAATGCTGTTGGGGGTGCAATGTGATGATGGAGGGGGGGGGAGATGGATGGGTTGTTCATGGGGCTGGGACTGGGGTGAATGTCACCAGAAAGAGAGAGAGAGATATGATCTAGTATGAGGGCAATAAAGTCTAATGTGGAGGAGGAGTTTGAGAGGAGATAGGTAGAGTATTTGTTGGAGAGTGGAAGGTATGGTAAGTTAGAAGAGGTCATGATAGGTAGTACTTTGTGTTTATATAAGAGGGTTATGTTTGATGGGTAGAGTTCATTGGTTACAGAGGAAAAGGAGGATGCTGTAGTATGTTGGTAGTTAGAGGTATAGTGTAGTGGAAGGGTGTAAGAGGCTTAAGGGAGTTGTGTAAGGTAAGTAAGTGTGCTAAGGAGTGCAATGGGCAGTATTAAGCTAAGGTAATGTGTTGGTGATAGACATTGTATTGATGGAGTTAATCGTTTTAAGTTTGGATTGTGAGTGTGTGAGAGAGGTGGTGGGTGGTTGGATAAAAGATGGAGTGGGAGGAGTTATTGATAAATAAATGTGGAAGTAGTGGGGGTATGTGGGAACTGGGGGCAGGGTAGGGGAGCGGAGTGAGCCCAAAGGGTGAACAGAGTGGGCAGAGCCAATCTATACTGAACTGCTATGAAAAAAATCAATGGAGCCCTATGGGGCAAGTAACCAATAAAATAATTCAAAGAGCTTAACAGAAGTTATAATTAGAAGGATTTCATGATGTAGTGGCTGAGTGGGAACAGGAAGATAGGTAAGTAAAGTATGAGTGAGTCCTATAGTCAAAAGGAACAGTCAAAAATTATGAGAAATTCAAAAGTCAAAAGAAGCAGAATTTAGACTAGGGAGATACTCTACTAGATAGACTTTTAACAAGGAAGGAGGAGTGTAACTAACAATATGGATATGGGGAGGGGGGTGTTAAAATACGTTTATATGCAGCCTAGTTTAAATACTGTGGCAGTGGAAGAGAGAAAAAAGGTAAGAATAACTTGGAAGTCATGGGGGAGAGTGGATACAGTGCAGCGAGCAGTACCGATGCAAAGCTCAACCAAAACACTACAAGTGCCTGTTTGCTTAACAAAGCAGTAGCTAGTGCTACTGAAAGGATTAAAAGATGAAATTCAGTGGAGTTCAGTTGAAAATAGCTGTTGTAAGCACCTGGATAGAAGCAGAGGGGCTATGGAGGTGATCAACTAGTAATCCAAAAGTTTTCTTAAGTTTATATTTTTGGAGTGTCTGCACTCTCAAGCATGGGGAGGGGAACAAACCGGACCCACTATATAGTTGTGATGTACAGGCACTGGATGGAAGCAGAGAGGCTGTGGAGGTGATCAACTAATAGTTCAAAAGTTTTCTTAAGTTTATATATTTGGAGTGTCCATGCTCTCAAGCATGGGGAGGGAATAAACAGGACCCACTATGTAGTCGAAATGTACAGGCAATGGGAGCTTACAACACCAGGGACTACAGCTGCTTAGAGCAGCTTTTTAAGAATATAGAAACACCTTCACCTTTAGTAGCTAGTTTTAATGCATTTGGGTTGTATGAGTGATAGACATTGAAGTCCTCCACTGATAGTGTGCTTCCAATAGCCTTGAACCTGGTCTCTGTAACAATGTATGTATCTAATATTTCCAAGGTAAGTAGTATTTCTATGGAGTGGAGGTTTTAAGAATCTAATATTGAGTAGCAATACCTCAGTGATGTTCTGATTTTGTTTAGTTATGTTGGAAGTTTAGGAACACAGACTTTGTTTAAAACAGGCACAACTGGGGTGGACTATGTTTCAGCAAATATGCAGAAACCTTGGAGGAGAAGTGCACACCATCCCTGCCAAAGCAGTTTGGACTGTCTACTGTCTCCTCCCAGGCTGATGTATATTGTACCTCCTTAGAATGCCAACAGAATCTAAGCCAACTGATGGTCAATTATCTTTTGATCATTTTGTGGCATCACTCTTGATGACAGTAGAATACTTCTCAAGCTGGGTTCATACCTGCTTCAAACACATATTATGAGAGCTCTATCATTTCACGCCTCATATAACCAGGCAAGGGTGGGTAAGTCTCAAGTCATTTATAATTGCATGTGCAATGACTGTGCCATATATGTACTTGTGGTGCAGGGGCTTGAATGCTTGTGTGATGTGGTCAATCCCAGCACCTGACAGACAACTGACCATGACCCTCACTTTGCAGACTAGTGAGTGGTGCATCTCACTTTGCAGTCAGCTAAGATGAAGATAATGGTATGTTTGGTGGATACTGTCTGGGAAGGATTCTGCAGCTGTTCAGTGAAAAAACAGTTCAAGCTTCAACTCTGGTTCAAGAGATGGCTTCCAGTAATTTAGAGGAAAAAATAAATCCAATATACATGGAAGTGATTAAAATAAATGAAACATTGAAGGAATGCATCAATTCAAAAAACAAAAGGCTGGAAAAACAGAAGAAGCTTTAACTAACCACTCATGGTTTTGGCATCTTTTCAGGCTTGCTAGCTGTTGCTGAAGCACCTACCAAGGGGAGAAAACGCTGAGAGAAGAAAAGGAGCCACTTTTGTGATTTTAAGTATTTTCTTCTGATTTTTGTTAAGTTTTACTGCTTTGCCGCCTACGTTTTGGCATTTTCCAGCTTGCTAAAGTTTATATCTGTAACAGTAACAGTACTTGGAACACATCTAGAGCCTGTTTACTGCATTTCCTGTGTTGCACTTACTTTAAAATCGTTTTTTTCTGTAAAAACTGCATTTTACCTGATTTTGGCCTAGCACTCAAGTGTGGGGTCATTTATTGCACTGTTGTGATTATTTTGCTGCTTGTGTATCTCTGCTACCTTTAAACTACTACAAAAAGAAAAAAAAAACAAAAAAAAATCTTGCTTTTTTCCCACTTTCTGAAAGCTAAGAAAGTTCAGTTACAGATTTGCTGTTCTGAACTGTTTGGAAGTTTCTAGAAGGCTAGTGCTTGCTTGGGCTAAAGGGAAGTCTCTGTGTTCACAAGTGGGAGTGGTTAACACTGAACAGCCTGCCTGTCCCTGGAGGAGTGGTTACTACCTAGAAGCTGTAGTTTTATTGGACATTTTGGGTCAATTCTAAACTCCTTGATCTCTCTCTTAAAACCCAGCTGCCTCATGGTTTTGGCATCTTTTCAGGCTTGCTAGTTGTTGCTGAAGCACCTACCAAGGGGAGAAAACGCTGAGAGAAGAAAAGGAGCCACTTATGTGATTTTAAGTATTTTCTTCTGATTTTTTGTTAAGTTTTACTGCTTTGCCGCCTACTTTTTGGCATTTTCTGGCTTACTAAAGTTTATATCTGTAACAGTAACAGTACTTGGAACACATCTAGAGCCTGTTTACTGCATTTCCTGTGTTGCACTTAATTTAAAACCGTTTTTTTTTTCTCTAAATACTGCATTTTACTTGATTTTGGCCTAGCACTCAAGTATGGGGTCATTTATTGCACTGTTGTGATTATTTTGCTGCTTGTGTATCTCTGCTACCTTTAAACTACAACAAAAAGAAAAAAAAAACAGAAAAGAAATCTTGCTTTTTTCCCACTTTCTGAAAGTTAAGAAAGTTCAGTTACAGATTTGCTGTTCTGAACTGTTTGGAAGTTTCTAGAAGGCCAGTGCTTGCTTGGGCTAAAGGGAAGTCTCTGTGTTCACAAGTGGGAGTGGTTAACACTGAACAGCCTGCCTCTCCCTGGAGGAGTGGTTACTACCTAGAAGCTGTAGTTTTATTGGCCATTTTGGGTCAATTCTAAACTCCTTGATCTGTCTCTCTTAAAACCCAGCTGCCTCATGGTTTTGGCATCTTTTCAGGCTTGCTAGTTGTTGCTGAAGCACCTACCAAGGGGAGAAAACACTGAGAGAAGAAAAGGAGCCACTTATGTGATTTTAAGTATTTTCTTCTGATTTTTTGTTAAGTTTTACTGCTTTGCCGCCTACTTTTTGGCATTTTCCGGCTTGCTAAAGTTTATATCTGTAACAGTAACAGTACTTGGAACACATCTAGAGCCTGTTTACTGCATTTCCTGTGTTGCACTTAATTTAAAACCGTTTTTTTCTCTAAAAACTGCATTTTACCTGATTTTGGCCTAGCACTCAAGTATGGGGTCATTTATTGCACTGTTGTGATTATTTTGCTGCTTGTGTATCTCTGCTACCTTTAAACTACAACAAAAAGAAAAAAAAAACAAAAAAAAAAATCTTGCATTTTTCCCACTTTCTGAAAGTTAAGAAAGATCAGTTACAGATTTGCTGTTCTGAACTGTTTGGAAGTTTCTAGAAGGCCAGTGCTTGCTTGGGCTAAAGGGAAGTCTCTGTGTTCAACAGTGGGAGTGGTTAACACTGAACAGCCTGCCTGTCCCTGGAGGAGTGGTTACTACCTAGAAACTGTAGTTTTATTGGCCATTTTGGATCAATTCTAAACTCCTTGATCTGTCTCTCTTAAAACCCTAGAACTCTCTTTCTGCGCGTTTTTGCACACTGAGCAGTGTCGGGCAGCACCGCCTAAACAGGTTTAAACTATTCCAGGCTCCACAAAGTCTGCTCTTCACTTTTTCCCTTAGAACTGTTCAAACTCTCAAAGTAATCATTCTATTCTCTTTCTAAAGCCCTGCACCTGCTCAGCTCTTATAAGGAAACACTAACTAACTAAAGCACTACACCCTCCTTGACGTCCCATAAGTATTAGGCTCCCGATTGGTCCTTCCTGATCAAGTGAAAAATCAGTTCCCTTCCCTAATCTGATCAGTAAAAAAACACTTCCCTATACTAATCTGGTATGTCCAAGGGTCAGTTTCAAGGTTACTCTCCAGTCCAGCTGGTGAATCTGGGAATTTTGAGGCAATGTTACAATTGCATTATGTACACAGACAACCCTCTCCTCCTTCCAACAAACTCTAATACATGTGAGAGATGCAGTTACACAGCCAAACTGGAGGCAGAGCTCTCTCAACCCAAGACTGGCACAGTCAGTCAGGAGGAAAAGGTAACCACCCACACCACAAATCCAGTCTCACACAGACCTATTGCATCTGCATACCCAACACATAAACACACAAAAACATACTTGGAGGCTCTAAATAAAAATCTGCCTCAACAGCAAAGACCTGCTAAGCAGATATCCAAGCAACAGCCACCCCTCAACAATACCCATGAATCACATATCTCACAAAATCAGTTGCCTCACGGTCACAGCCCTTAAGGCCAAACAACACACCAGATACACTTGTTATAGGGGACTCTATTGTCCGGCACACTGACGTCCCACTCACCAGACTGAACAAGGAGAAGGTCACTGTAAGCTGCCTGTCAGGTGCCAGGATCCGCCACATAACGCAAGCACTCAGGTCACTCCAAAGCAAGTACAAGTATGACTCCATCATTGTCCATGCTGGTGTGAATGACCTGAGATGTACCTCCCTGGACTACATGAAAAGAGACATAGAGGAGCTCTCTGACCATGTAGCCCAGGCTGGTATGACCCTGACCTTGAGTAGCATCTTGCCCTCACCAAGACTGATGCCACAGTATAAAGACAAAATGATCAGTTTCAACAACTGGCTAAAGTATTGGTGTCATTCAAAGGGGATCCAGTGTCTGTCAGCCTGGGATGACATGCTCGACAAGCCACGTTGCTTCACTAGGGACGGCTTGCACCTGTCACCCTTAGGCTTTCGTATACTGGCCAAGACTCTTGCCACCCCCATAGTGCCTTTTTTAGGCAAGGCTCAAGGGACAAACCCACCTCCATAGATAACCCAAGGATAAAAATCTAAAGGTAATGCTACTCAATGCCAGAAGTCTAAACCTCAAGATGCATGCACTCGAGGCTCTCCTCAGTATAGAGAAAATTGATGTCTGTGCAGTAACAGAAACCTGGTTCAAGGCTCCTGAGAGCACCCCAGCACTACCAGGTTATAACTCATACCATGCGTTTCAGCCCCAAAACATGGACCGAAGCACTAAAGGAGGGGGAGTATCTATATTCATCAAAGATACCTACACCTCCAGGTTAGTGGCACTGCACGAAGCATCGGAAACCATCCATGTGCAGCTAACAGCGGGCAAAACTGCCTTTCAGTTTGTAGCCTGCTACAGAATACCCTCCCTATTACAGGAACCCCACTTGGCATTCCTGAGAACACTGGAGAATATGAAGGTCTCTCCAAACACTATGTTATTGGGTGACTTCAACCACCCAAACATTGACTGGGAAAACTACTCAAGCCCAAACACCCTCGCCCAATGGTTCCTTGAATTTATAAACTCTAACGCAATGGAACAACTGGTCACCACTCCCACAAGAGGGAACAACATATTGGACCTGGTCATCTCCAACATGGGGACTCTATGTTCCACACCAGAGGTAAACCCCTCATTGGTAAGATCAGACCATAAACAAATTTCCCCGGACATCCATATCCCGTTCCCACCCCCAGTCAAGGAAATCACTGTAAAGAATTTCTCAAAAGCCAACTTTTCACTTCTCAAGTCTGAGGTGGAATCCTTCAAAGCCCCTGGGCCAGAGGATAATACAGCCCAATCCGCAGAATCCTTTACAAATGCATTCTATGAGCACCTGCAGGAATGTATGGATCGTGTTATCCCAAATAAAACCAAGACTCACTCTTCCAAAAACAGGAGACTGGTCTGGTGGACCCCAGCCATAAATAAGCTATACAACAGAAGGAGGAAGCTACTACATGACAGAGCAAAATCCCAAAAAGAGAAGGCATCTCTGATCAGTATTAGCAAGAAACTTCGATCCCTCATAAAATCATCAAAGGCCAGTTTCGAAAGAAAAATTGCCCTAGACACTAAAGATAATCACAAGGCCTTCTTTAGTTATATCAGGAACATGGGTGGAAACTCCCAGATATGCTCTGAATTGTTGCATAATGGTACAAAATATACCGAACCTAGAGACATAGCCAACATCCTGGCAGACAGATTCAGCGCAATCTTCTCTCCCCCTTTCCCCCCAAAGGAGCAAATACCTATCCCAACTGAATGTAACCTCCCTGACATCACAGATGCACAGGTGAAAGCTGCCCTCTCCAAAGCAAAAAACACAGCATCTATGGGACCAGACGGTGTCCCAGGCTGTGTCTTACACGAGCTCCAAGAAGAACTGAACCCTCACATTAAGTCACTGTTCAAACTTAGCCTTACTATGGGATATGTACCCAAAGAATGGCGTACAGCTACAGTGGTCCCACTCCACAAAGATGGTGCCACAACGGACCCCGGAAACTATCGCCCCATAAGCCTGACTAGTCTGGTCTGTAAAGCTATGGAGCGTATTATCATGGAACTCATAAACAAAGACATTGGGAGCCTCCAGACACTGGACTCTACCCAATTAGGCTTTGTTAAGGGCAGATCTTGCCTCTTAAACCTAGTTGATTTCTTTGAAACAGTTACCAAAGCCATAGATGAGGGCAAGGTAGTCCACACAGCCTACCTGGACCTCGCAAAAGCCTTTGACACAATACCTCACTTGGGCATCATAAATAAGCCTACCAGCTTAAATATCAACCCCTATATCACAAGATGGGTTGCAAACTGGATCAGAGATAGAACCCACATGGTCAGAATCACAGGTGCCATGTCCAAATCCAAACCAGTTACAAGTGGCGTCCCACAGGGCTCAGTTCTGGGACCTCTATTGTTCGTTATATACTTCTCTGAGGTTCAGGCTAACACGGGGGGATTATGGCTGACAAAGTTCACAGATGACTGCAAACTGGGGGCCATAATTGAATCTCCAGCTGACACAAGCATCCTCCAAAAGGGTCTCACAGAGATGGATGCTTGGTGCCAGAGCCATGGCCTCAAGCTAAATGCTAAAAAGTGCATAGTCATCCCCTTTGGGAAAAACAATGTGCCCACAAATTACCACATAGGTGGTAATCCATTAAGTACGGAAGATGTAATTAGAGATTTGGGGACCAACGTAGATAGTAGTCTCTCCTTTGATAATTACATTGCCAAAGTGGTTAGAAAGACCTTCTATATAGCCCACCTTATCACGAAGGGGTTCGCATCTAGATCAAGAGAGGTCATTGTGCCCCTCTACTTGTCACTCATCAGGCCCATAATTGAATACAATGCCCCCTTTGGGATGTACCTTACCCGACACCTGCAGCAACTGGAGAGACCCCAAAAGTACCTCACCAAGAGGATCATGGGCTACAAACAGATGTCCTATGCAGCTCGACTAAAGAAACTCCAGCTCTACTCAGTTGCTTACCGCCTACTCAGAGGCGATCTATGCCTGACGTACAAATCCATCTCAAACCCAGAATTAATGGACATGCTCCATCTCAAAAAATCCAAGTCCCTTAGAGCTACACGCTCCAGGGAACTAAACCTCAGCACAAAAATAAATAGGACATGCTGGAGGGACAGTTTCATTTCCCAGAGGCTCCCCTCACTCTGGAATAGAATCCCAATTCATGTTAGACATAGCCCCTCACTGACCCTCTTCAAGCGAAATCTGGACGCGTGGATGGGAAATCACAAATTCACCCCTGGGATCTCTTCTGTGTCCCTGCTAGACAGAGGCACAGTAAACTAGTCTTAAAAGGGTACCTTCTGTGACCTACTTTACAGAGGCACAGTAGGCTAATCTAATAGGGAGGTGGAAGCCAAATACACTCTGGCTAGGCTTATAAATGCCCTAGGGCAGATAGCCTAGTATCTACCTATGAACCTATGGACCTATAAAACTGCAAAAATCAGAGGCATGCATGAAGAAAAAGCTGGCTGAATATGAAGTTTTTCATGAAGAACTGTTTAAAAATAGTGGAGTTATAAGACATAGCACACAGAGAAAACCTGAGATTTTCTTCTCTGCTAGTAAAACTGGAAGGAACAGACTGTATTAATTTTATGAAAGCACAAATAAGCAACTGTACTGATGTTCAACAGAAGAATTTATTAACTGAAAGGGCACATTGAGTGTATGCTACAAACCTGGCCCTGAGAAAGCAGACAAGACCTATGTTTGTAAAGATGCAATCATATCAGAAAGAGTTGGTCCTAACAAAATTGTGGCAGAAGGGCAAAGTACTGAAAATTTGAGATAGTAGAATGTTTTTAGATAATGGTTATTCACTGTACACCAGGCAGAAGAGAAGCAATTTCATCCCAACAATTAAGGGATTCCAAGAGGCAGGTGTGAGATTCAAGCTGTTGTATCCAGCTAACTTTAAAAGTGTATTTTCCTGGAGGATCAAAGTCATTTTTGGTTGCAAAACAGGCTAAGGAAAAAATAAAAAAGTTTATCCAACATAAAGTTAGTCAGCAAGCAGAACAGGACTCCAATTCTCATTCATCTGACAGTAAAGTTCAGTAAAACCTTTTCCAGAAAAAAAAACAAAAAAACTTGACTAGAACAATCGGTAATACCTTGGACTTGAACTAGGGTTTTGTGCTGGGAGATGGAGAAGAACAGGAAGAAGACAAGCAACTCTGAAATTTTTGAATAAATGGAAGACTATAAAGCTTCTTATCACATTTGTGGATATGGTTCAGCAAGGAAAAAATGCTGAAAAACACTGGACTTTTGTTGTCTTTGTTAAACTTGTGAGTGGGCTATAAAGCATATACCGAGCTTTACAATCATTTATGTTTAGAAGGACACAAACAAGGAGGAAAACTAACTGTAAGTAAAACAATTTGTGTTCTTATTATAGGTTCATATGTTCATAGGATGATACTAGGCTATTGGCCCAGAGAAGTCTATATTATCTAATCGAAGAGGCATTACAGCAAATGCCTCTTCATCAACCCTTAAAGAGAAAAGCAGCAGTTAAGCGAACAGCCAAATCAGCAATTTTTTCCTAGGAAAAGAAAAACGCTTGGCCATCACGGTGAATTTGCCCCTTTCCCCACTGTAGTGCGATCTTAGAGTTGGTATATTTAGTTAGGGAGGTGTGGGGGAAACCACCCCACATTGAGGGGTGTGGGGGGAGAAACCCCCCCACTTTGAGGTGCTGTTAGTGATGTTTCATTTCTGGATGGATCAGTGAATTTTTTGCCCTAGGAAAAAAAATCGCTGATTTGGCCGTTCGCTTAATTGGTGGTTTGCTCTTTAGGGGTCGATGAAGAGGCATCCGCTTTAATGCATCTTTGATTAGATAATATAGACTCAGCCCAGAGGCCTTTATAAGCCTAGCCAACAATTTCCCCCTTGTTCCCACAAAGTCAGCACCTGTTTCCCATGTCCAGCAGGGACACAGGTGGGATCCCAGAGGTATTGCTTCCCATACAGTCGTCCATGTTCCTCTTAAACAAGGCTAGTAGGGTATTCTGCTTGACATGGAGAGAGAGTCTATTTCACAGATCTTTGGGACACAAATCTATCCCACCAAGTTCTATTAATGTAACAGACCAGGTTGAGGCCTTGCATATGGGTTGCAGAAGTAGAGTTTGAGTTACAGACATGCAGCAACTCCATCAAGACTGGGTCTGAGATGGCCTTGTATGCCAGACACAGGTTACCTCTGAGCAGTCTATATGAGACTGAGTAGAGGAACAGGGCTTTTAGCTTATCTGTATAGGACAAGTGTTTGTGACCCTGGATTTTCCTGGTCAGGAACCTCTGTGGTCTCTCCTACTGCTGCATGTACTTGGCAAGGTACATGCCAAAGGGGGCATTGTACTCAATAATGGGTCCATTAAGGGAAGAGTACAGGGCTGCTATGACCTCTTTGTCCCTGGCTGAAATAAGCTTACTAATTATATGAGGTAGGCCATGTAAAAAGCCTTCTGTACAACAGAGGCAATGTGGTGGTCAAAAGTCAGGTCGCTATCAACCTGGGTGCTCAAGTCCCTTATGACTGATTGCATGCTTAGTACATTGTTATTAATGTGATAATTAGTTAGGACGCCATTTTCTCCAAAGGGGATAATGATGCATTCCTTGGCATTCAGTTTGAGGCCATGCTTCTTGCACCAGTCATTAGTTTGGGTAAGGCCCTCTTGGAGGTTGTTCATATCACTTGGGGAATTTAAGACAGCGCCCAGCTTGCAGTCATCTGCAAACTTGGTAAGCCACAGACCACTGGTTTTGACTTGCACCTCAGAAAAGTATACCCCAAACAGTAGAGGTCCCAAGACCGATCCTTGGGGTACACTGCTTGTTTTGGATATACTGCTAGAAGTAGCTTCCCTTATTTTGACTGAGTGGGTTCTATCAGTGAGCCAGTTAGCTACCCATCTGGTAACATATGGGTTGATCCCTAGCTGAGAGAGTTAATCTATTATGCCAGAGTGGGGAATAGTGTCAATGGCTTTGGCTAGGTCAAGGTAGGTGGTGTGTACTGTCTTCCCCTCGTCCATGGCTTTGGTGACAGTTTCAAAGAAGTTGACCAAGTTTAACAGGCATGATCTCTCTTTGACAAAACCAAACTGTGTGAGGTCAAGTGTTTGGAGGTTGCCAATGTCCTTGTTTATAAGATTCATTATAATGCATAATGCTGGTGCTCAGGCTTTGGTTGAATAGGGTGCCTAATGGAGCTGAGAGCTCATGCCTGAGTTCATGTAGGACACAGCTAGGGATGTTGTTAGATCCCATGGAGACTGTATTTTTTGCCTTTGAGATGGCATTAAAGACCTGATCCCTGGTGATGAGAGGACGGGGAGCAGGTG
Organism: Protopterus annectens; assembly: GCF_019279795.1. Lineage (NCBI taxonomy): Eukaryota > Metazoa > Chordata > Ceratodontiformes > Protopteridae > Protopterus > Protopterus annectens. The sequence goes on along the minus strand of NC_056730.1, from coordinate 1,042,678,187 downwards.
CTGGGGATGTCCTGGTTTACTGATGGAGGTGACAGGGGGTAAAGTTTTCACTGATCCTGTCTGCTAGTAGGTTGGCTATATCTACAGCTTTTGTGTATGTGGGTTCTTGACCACCAGTTCAGAGCAAATTTGGGTGTTACCTTTGAGATTGTGGACATATGTGAAGAAGGCTTTGTGATTGTCCTTAGTGGTTGTGGCCAATTTGGACTCGTTGTTAGCCTTAGAGGATTTTTCCAGTGACCTTATTTGCTTTTTCAGACAAAGGAGAAATTGCTTCCAACTTGGAACCTGCTCCTTCTTGGTTCTGGACAGCAATTTTTTTTTCCTTTTATTATAGAGTTTGTTTTTTGCTGCTGTCCACCAGACAAGTTTACTCTTCCTTGAGGAAGATGATTTGGTCCTGTCTGGTATTGCTGATTCTATACATTTATGTAAGTGCTCATATAGTTTTTTGCTGTAGGTTTGGACATTAGTGCTAGTTCCAACTGAAGGGTTAGTAGCTGTGAACCTGCTTATACCTGCTCTCAGGAGACTGTAGTCAGCTTTGGAAAAGTTTAATGTCTGACCCTGATTGGGGGGGGGGGCTTAGGGGAGATGGTGACTTCGAAAGTCAGATCTTACCAAGGAGGATGATACTATAGGGGTACTACAGTGCCTACTCATGTTGGTTAGTACCAGATCCAGGATATTTTCACCTCTCATGGGGGTGTTGACCAGCTGATCCAATGCATTAGCAGTGATGAAGTTGAGGAATCTCTGGGCATTCATGTTTGGGCTAGAATAGCTCTTCCACTCTATGGTTGGCTAGTTAAAGTCACCCAGGATCAGGGTAGATGGTTGAATCATGATGGATTCAAATAATTTCAGATAGGTGGCGTGGGCATCCTGAGTCATGGTTGGGGGTCTGTAGCTAGCTATGATTTGAATAGGTGTTTAGTCAACAGTTAACTGCACTTGGAGTGTCTCCTATGTGTCATACTGTTTGATCAGCCTGGAGGTGTGTATGTCTGATAAATATTGAAACTCCACTTCCTTTGGCTTTATAGCCCTCCATTTTGGGTCTGAAAGTATGGTAGGATGAGTAACCTGGTAAGGCTGTTTTGCTCATCACAGCTTTGAACCAGCTTTCAGTGACTGCACAAATGTCAGGTTCTATATTATATACTCGAAGTTTCAAAACTTCGAACCTCATATGACCGAAACCATATGAGCGAAGTTTGAAACATTGAATATATAATAAAAAAATTAAAAAAAAGAAAAACTTACTTAAGCACTCTGAGCAGGGGGGCAAGCCCTCCTACACCCCCTACACCCCCGCTACTTAAATATACCAACTCTGAGATCACACTTTAGCACAGAAAAGGGAAATCTTCCCATTCTGCACCGTACGGAACCATTTATTTTAACCTTCAAACTTGTAAAAGTTCAATCAATTGGTGTCGACCATGTGACATTCGAACTTTTACAAGTTCAAGGTTATAGTAAGAACCCAAATGTCAGCATCCTCCATGGTGAGGAATGCTTGCAATGAGTCCATTTGCTTGCTAAGACTCCTAGCATTTAGCAGCATGACCTTCAGTTTTTGTTAGAAAAATTTTTCATGTTGGTAATTTTGTGCTCATGACGTTACCTAAAAAAAGGCACTATGGGGAGGCAAGAGCCTTTGCCAGAAGCCTGAAGCCCAGGGGATACAGATGAAAGCCATCTCTGGCAAAGCATAGTGGTCTGTCAATCATGTCCGCCCAGGCTGTCAGGTACTGGAGCCGCTTGGAATGACACCAGAAGTTAAGCTGATTGTTAAAGTCAATCATTTTCTGTTTTGATAGGATGCTGCTTAAGGCTAGGGACATACCTGCCTGGGACACATATTCAGCGAGCTCAGTCATGTCCTAGTCCAGAGAGGTACATCTCAAGTCATTCTCACCAATATGGACTATGACAGAGTCATAACAGCACCTGTTGTTAAGAGACTTGAGTGTGTGTGTGTGATGTGGTGGATTCTAGCAACTTACCATGACTTTCTCCTTGTCTAGCCTGGTGAGGAGCACATCTATGTGTCTCATGATAGAGTCCCCTATGGCTAGTATATTGGGTTTGTGACTGGGACTTAGAAGCTGTGAGACACAGGCATATGTACTATGTGTGGTGCTTAGTGCTGTGGGTTGTGATGTGCGTGTGTGTTTTTGCTTCGGAGGCCTCTTTTCTTTAGGTATGTTTTTGTTGAGAACTTTTGCATATGTAGGAGTATGTTGTACAGGTGTGGGTGGTGTTAGAGGTGTGGTGTTTGTAGTGTTTGAGCAGACAACCTTCTCAGTGCCAGAAGTACTGGCTTGTGACTGAGACAGTAAGGATTCTAGGTTTTTAATGTAATTGGATCTCTCACATATTGTGTTCCTAGGTGGTAGAAGAAGAGGGTTGTTCATTACATGAGGCAATTGCTACACTGTCTCAGGATACCCATATCAGCCTGACTAGCAAGAGAAACCATAGTAAATTGTCCATCCATGGTTACCAGAATCTGTGGAAGAGAGGTCAGGGATAGTAGAGTGGATACTATCTGAGGTGAGTACCTATTGGTGTGAGTAGGTTTGGATAAAATGAATACAGTAGCTGCTAGGGAGGGCCTCACATACACAGGAGTGCTAGTAAGGGAAAAAATGCAGCTGAGATACCTCACAAAGGGTTAAAACAGCACAGTGTTGCTGCATGATGCAAAAACAAGCACAGACCCATGCAAACACTGAGTTTAAATACCACAAAAATGAAAGTAAAATAGAAACACTGGAACTGACCAATCAGTCCTTGTCCTTGAGCTCTTAGCAAACACCCTATGCCAGACCCGTTCTAACCAGTTCACTTACTCCCACTAAGTGCAGGCAGGCCCCAGCTAACACAAGATGACATAGCAGGAAATACAGGAATCACGCAAACAGATCTGGATACAGCAAAATCTGTAACCAGACTATGCTAAAGATATTTAAACTCTGTTTAGGTCAATTTAACACAGGAGAACTCGTACACACTTAAATAAAAAGTAGCAAACAAGAGCAAACCAATTTAAATTAACCAATTAACCAATAAGAGAGCTCAAAACTGAGCCCTGTTCCAGCAACCTTCAGTCAAACGAGTTCTGCACACTGCTGCCACTAGGGTGCAGGGGAGCCCTTTCCAAAAAAAGATGGCCTGGTTTAGCGCTCAAAGTTATACAAACAGAGCTTGATTCAGCAGGTCGGAATCTAGTCTATGCTACAGCAAACAAGGTGCACAAATTTCAGAAACAGTTCAAATGAGTAGGCACAAAAAGCCTTCAACCAGCAATTCCCAGTTCAGAAGGGCAGAATCTACCCTCTCCTCCCACAAGAGTGTAGACAACAAACATTTTTAGTGTAAAATAACTTGCCTGAAGCCTAAGTGGTTAAACAAGAACTAAGACACTTTTAGAGTAACAGACACACTAAGCCTTCAATCAACAATTCCCAACTTAGAAGGATGTAAGCTACCTCTCCTGCCCCAAGAGTGTAGACCACAAACCTTCCTAATGTAAAACAACTGGCCTGAAGCCCAAGTGCTTAAACCAAAAAGCTTAGAATAACAGTTACAATTTAATCAGGCTACTAACAAGCAGTAATAAATGCAGCAGAATAAATGCAATTGAATACTTTTAAGAACAAGCAGCAAAAGCAAAATAAAGCAATAAAGTAGGAAGAAACACAAGTACAGTAAAAGCAGATGAATAAAGTGCATTTTTTAGGTTAAATGGGAAGGGAAGAAAAAAGATAATTCAAAGTTGAGAAACAAAGGGGTCGGCCTTCCCAAATGATCTCTCTCTCTGCTCAGTAGAATGAGCTGATGAGATGATGATATGGTACTGGGAGGAGTGTCCAAAATGAGATTTATAGTAGGGGTGGGCAACAAAAAAGCCACAAAATTTAAGAACATAAGAACAGACCAGGTGGGAGGCGAAAAAGGCAACCAGAGATCAACGATATTCAGAGCAAAGCAGGCGAACTAGCAGGCCAAACAAACACTTCAGCTAAATAGAGATATTTCTAAATAAAAGAGCAATGCTGTTTCTCAGCTCCCCCAACTAATTAACTGGTGTTATTTACAGTATGCAAAGAAATTCTTTGGCAACTGTTTTAACTGACACTAGCCACAAATTCTTAAGACTCCAACAGAACAGAAAATTTAAAACAAAACAAATGTAATACTAGAATAAGATATCAAATAGAAGTGATCAAACCTTAAATGAAGAGCTTCAATTCAAAATAAAATGCAGCCAGAGATCAGCAATATTCAGTGCAAGCAGGCAAATGAGCAGGCCAAACAAACACTTATTAGTATCTGTATAAAACATGTCATGATATAAGCTGCATGTTATATACGTTAAAGCAGTTTTGTGCAGTGTGTAGTCATGGGTACTTTAAATGTGGAGGGAGTCTTTTCAGTAACTGTTGTATGTGTTAAAAATATTAAAATAAACAAGTACTTTTTTAGTTGTAAGAAATGTATGTTCATAGGTTCATAGATTAGTCTCTGTAAGGGGAGGTTGAGTAGATGACCTACCATCTGTCACCTTCTACTCCTATGCCATGGGCTCTGTTTTGTGGGTGGCAGCACTGAATATGTCAGTCACTTGTGGAGGATCATAATGCAATTACAATCCTGACTACCCAAAGGGTTAACATTGTTGACTATTTCCTGCCAGATATGGTCACAGAAGGTCTGGTCAGTGGAATGTACTGCAAACAGCCATCTGTAATCGAGATAGAGGGTATCTAGTGCCACCTCATTTTAGCTTCTGTAAACTTGAACTTGGGGTGGATATCATTTTCAGTACCTATTTCCTGGGCACAGCTCTGTTGGTATGGCAGAGGAATTCACTGTTGTGGTCATAAATGGGTATTAGAAATCCTAATATTAATACTATGTACCCTCACAACCTCTGCCATCTGCTATTATTTATTCACACCTGAAGACAATATACATGTATACACAGAACAATACCTACCCAAATATCAAGCATTATTATGTCCTACATACAATTCCCCCTACTGGAAAAAAATAAAGCACATAACTGCAAGTTAACAAGCAATTAAGTTATTTTTACACATCATTCATCCACACAATACTTAAAGCTAGATACATGCATGTTTGTCTGTTTCATGTCTATTTTCCAGTGTTATTTTTTTTTCAAAATTATCCCAACTTATCTCAGCTCAAAAGACATTATATCTGAAAATCAGGGACATTATTCCACATTCACCAATAATATGAAGATTACCCCACATTTTGCAACATTAAAATGTTTTAAAACATGACTTCAAGAACAAAATAAAAAAAGGTCCCTAAAAATCAAGATTAAATGGAATCAGGTATTTTGGGGATATCCTAAAGCATGTACAGTGAAAATGAAAGGCTGAGGAATTGTCAAAACCAAACGATAACACAGCATCATGGAGAAAATTCAGTTACACTTGCAGATAGTTTTACACAGGTCCCACACAGATGTTAAAATATGCAAAAAGTTTATTTAAGGTCCTAAAATGAAAAAGAAAAGCATAACAAATTGCAAGGTGGCTACCAACCTGGAGAAACTTAAGAGTCTGTACTACTCAATGTTACCTTAAGCCTATAAAAAGATGCCTGAAAAATAAAACTCAAAGGATATCAGAACTGTATAATATGCTGGGGGCTGTGGTGTTGAGTGTGTGTGTGTGTGTGTGTGTGTGTGTGTGTGTGTGTGTGTGTGTGTGTGTGTGTGTGTGTGTGTGTCTCTGCAGGAAATGAACCTCAGCACATGGTGCAACACTGTACCTTGGCCTACTGAATAGGTCTAGGGCATGTATGACAGAAGGTTTAGCCTCCCATGCTTGACCCGACCTGAGAGTTGACTCTTTCAGGAGTTGCACTGGCTGTACTGAGATATAGGCTAGATGTTGGATTGCTAACTGACCATAACCGACATTGGCTGGGGGATGTGTCAGCATGACCACAACCACGGGGGCACATCCACCACCAATGTTGCACTGGAAGTCAAGCACTGTAGGAGCCATTGTGGAGGCACAGGCTAGTTCTACGAGAGCCATGGTAGAAGTAGTGAGGGATATTCAGGTTGTGCATGCTGACATACAGGATCACACTACTCTTACATATGATTTTTGGCTAGATTAAATCGCACACTGAACTGTGCAGTGTTTTCTCTGGCTAGTCTCTCGGGGGGGGGGTCTATATCACCTAACCAAAATGTTATTTTAGCCAACACTAAAATATTGACACATAAATCGTGAAGTCTGTAAATAGTGGTATAAGTAAACACCGAAAGTCTGGTTGTCAAATTGAAATAGTTGGCCAACATATCGAGCCTGGGTTGCTGGTGAGTAACATAAATTAATTCAATATCACTTAACCGGGTGTATGTTGCATAATGAAAAGGTCTGTTAACTGAACGGACTTATACTGAAAATGCCTTTCACTGACTTGTTCTTACTGAGATCGCAGTATAGTGAAGATCAGAAAGGATGTCCTTTTCTCACTGAAGTGCTATCCCAGGGTTGGTATATATTGTTAGCAGGAGTGTGGGGAGCACAGCCCCTCACAAGACCAAAGTGGTTGAACTGCATTTTTGATGTAAATGCCATTTTGTTAACAGACTAAATACCTAAAGTGTGATATGTATGATAATATGTACATAGATACTTTTTTATTTGAGTATATAAGTATATGAGTATGTAATGCGGTAATGTCAGATGCTACAGTTTCTGAGCTTTGGCCAAATATGAGAGTTCGATGTGGTACTTTTCTGTGTTCAGGTGTTTTGGTGTTTATGTTGTTCACTTTTTATGTGTTGGTGTTTTCGTATTCATTGAAATAATGTTTTGATTTGATAATATAGACTCTCTCTCAGGGCAAGAGGCTGTCTTCATGGCCAGTAATCTGCCACATCATTGGATATTAGTTGACCTGGCTATGGATTCATAGGTTCATAGGTAGGTACTAGGCTATTGGCACTAGGGCCACCCAAGAAAATTATTTACCTGTGCCCCTGTCAAGCAGAGCCACAGAGGTGATCCCCGGGGTGAATTTCCTATTTCCCATCCAATCTTCAAGATTTTTCTTGAAGAGAGCTAATGAGAAGCTTTGCCTGACATAGATAGGTAGTCTGTTCCAGAGTATGGGAAGTCTCTGGGACACAAATCTATCCCTCCAGCATGTCCTGTTTATTGTGGTGAGAAGGTTTAGGTCCCTAGAGCGTGTAGCTCAGAGGGATTGGGATTTCTTTAGGTGGAGCATGTCCAACAGCTCAGGGTTTGACATAGCTTTGTATGTTAGGCAGAGATCACCTCTGAGTAGGCAATATGCAATGGAGTAAAGCTGGAGTTTTTTGAGACGGTCTGCATAAGGCCAGTAATCCTCTTTGTGAGGTATTTCTGTGGCCTTTCCAGTTGTTGTAGATGTTTTGTGAGGTACATACCAAAAAGGGCGTTATACTCTATAATGGGTCTGATGAGTGATGAGTACAGGGGAACAATGACGTCTTTTTTCCTGGATGGGAAACCTTTTGTGATGAGGTGTGCCATGTAGAAGGATTTCCTGACTACTATGGCAATGTGTTTATCAAAGGAGAGGCTACTGTCCACCTGTGTCCCAAGGTCTCTTATCACACTTTCAGTGTTAAGTAGACTACCACATTTGTGGTAGCTCATGGGTACAGAGTTTTTACCAAAGGGGATGACAATGCACTTTTTGGCATTGAGCTTGAGGCCATGGCACTGACACCAGGCATCTGTCTCCGTGAGGCCCTTCTGTAGGACGTTCACATCATTTGGGGACTCAACTATGGCTCCCAGTTTGCAGTCATCTGCGAACTTCATTAGCCAAAGGCCATCTGTGCTAGCCTGTACTTCAGAAAAGTAGATACCAAACAGGAGAGGGCTCAGGACTGAACCCTGAGGTACTCCACTTGTCACTGGTCTGAAGTCTGATTTGGAGTCTGCTACTTTCACAGTGTGGGTTCTGTCAGTGAGCCAGTTGGCAACCCATCTTGTGACATAGGGATTTACACCTAGTTTTGTGAGTTTATCTATAATTCCAGAGTGGGAGATGGTGTCAAAAGCCTTGGCGAGATGTAGATAGGCTGTGCGAACCATCTTACCCTTGTCTACGGCTTTGGTGACTGCTTCAAAGAAGTCAATCAGGTTTAGGAGACATGATCTGCCTTTTACAAACCTGAACTGGGTGGGGTCCAGAGTCTGGAGGTCACCAGTGCCTTTATTTATAAGTTCCATGATGGTACGTTCCATGGCCTTGCAGACTAGGCTCATTAGGCTAATGGGGCGGTAGTTCCCGGGGTCCGTGGCAGCTCCTCCTTTGTGGAGTAGGATAACCGTCCCATATGCCATTCAGTGGGCACCAAGCCTAATGTGAGGCTGTGATTGAACATGGTGCTTAGATAGGGTGCCAGTTCGTTCTATAGTTCATGTAGAATGCAGCCTGGGATGTTGTCAGGACCCATAGATGCAGTGTTCTTGGCTTTGGAGAGTGAAGTTTTTACCTGTGCAGCCATGATTTCAGGAACTTTGCATTCTTCCGGTATAGAGATAGGCCCTTTGGGGGATGGGGGGGGGTAAAGTTAGCACTGAACGTATCTGCCAGGATGTTGGCAATATCAGTTAGTTCTGTATATTTAGTACCATTGTGCTGTAACTCAGAGCAGATCTGAGTGCTGCCGTTGAGATTCTTGACATAGCTATAGAATGCTTTGTGGTTGTCTTTAGAATCAGTGGCGATTTTGTTTTCATTACTAGCTTTGGAGGATTTTATGAGGGTTCTTAGCTTCTTACTGAGGCTGACCAGAGAGTTCTTCCAGTCATGTGATTTTACTCTTTTTTGCAACAGTTTCTTTCTTCTGTTTTAGAGTTTGTTTATGGCAGACTCCAAACCAGATTGGCTTCCTTTTTTTGGAGGATAGCATCTTGGTTCTGTTAGGGATAGCATGATCCATGCACTCATGTAAGTGCTTATAAAGTGCCTTTGTGTATGATTCAGCAGTCGTACCTCTATTGTCCGGCTGCATGGGTGTTGTGAAGTTTGCCACTTCTGTCTTAAGAAGTGTGAAGTTGTCTTTGGAGAATTTTTTTTACTGTGGTTTCTCTAATGGGGGTGGGGTGGGGGTGGGATGTGGATGTCTAGGTTGATTAGCTTGTGGTCAGATCTGACTAACGAGGAGATGACCCCTGGTGTGGTACACCAGTTACACCAGTTACCCATGTTGGTAATGACCAGGTCCAGGATATTGCTGCCCCTGGTGGGGGTGTGGATAAGTTGATCCAAGGCATTTGAATTTATGAATTCCAAAAAACATTGAACAAAAGAGTTAGTGCATGAGTAGTTTTCCCAGCTGATGGTGGGGTAGTTGAAATCTCCCAGTATTAGGGTGTTGGGTTGTACCTTAATATTTTCCAGTGTTTCAAAAAATGTGGATTGGGACTCCTGAGGCATGGTGGGGGATCTGTAGCAAGTTACAATTTGGATTGCGGTCTTGCCCAGAGTTAGTTACACTTGGATAATCTCGGATGCGTTATGCTGAGCAGCTAGCCTGAAGGTGTGGGTATCTTTGATGAATATGGACACACCTCCACCTTCAGTGTTTTGGTCCAAGTTAGGTGGCTGAAAGGTGTGGTATGAATACTAGCCCGGTAATGTAGGGTGCTCTCTAGAGCCTTGAACCAGGTCTCAGTCACTGCACAGATGTCGATGTTCTCCATTTTTAGAAGTGCCTCGAGTGAGTGCATTTTGAGGTTTAGACTTCTAGCATTGAGTATCATTACCCTCAGATTTTGCTTGCATGTACCTGTTACGGTGGTGGATTTGTCTTTTGAACCTTGCCTAAAAAAGGCACTATAAGGGTGGCAAGAGCCTTAGCCAGTAGGGAGACAGGTGCAGGCCATCTCTGGCAAAGCATTGTGGTCTGTCGATCATGTCATCCCAGGCAGACAGATACTGGATCCCCTTAGAATGACACCAGAAGCTTAGCCAATTGTTGAAGTCAATCATTTTGTCCTTGTACTGTGGTATCATTCTAGGTGATGGCAGGATGTTACTCAGGGCTAGGGTCATACCTGCCCGGGCTACAAGATCAGAGAGTTCCTCCATGTCTCTTTTCATGTAGTCCAGGGAGGTATGTCTCAGGTCATTCACAGCAATATGGACAATGACAGAGTAATATTTGTACTTGTTGTGGAGTGACTTGAGTGTATGTGTTATGTGCCGGATCCTGGCACCCAACAGACAGCTGACTGTAACTTTCTCCTTGTTTAGCCTGGTAAGTGGGACATTGGTGTGCCTGACTATAGAGTCTCTGATGACTAAAGTGCTTGGTACGTTGTTTTGCCTTGGGGGGTGTTTTTGTGTGGCACACGTGTGTTGTGAGCTATGTGTCATTTTGGTGGTAACTGGTGTTTGTTTGGGTTTCAGCTTTGGAGGTCCTCGTTTCTTGGGTAGGTTAATGTTAAGGGCCTGTGCATATGTGGTTTTCATGTTACTATGTGTGGGTGTTGATGGTGTGGGTTCTGTAGGGCTATGTGTTGCTTGAGGTGTAATGCAGATGTTTACCTTCTCCTCCTGACTGTCTAGCAAAGCCTTGGCTGGAGAGAGCTTTGCTTCCAGTTTAGCTATGTAATTGCAACTCTCACAAGTTGTAGTATTTGGTGGTAGGAGGAGAGGGTTCTCTGTGTACATGAGGCAATTGTTACTTTGAATGAGAATGCCCAGATTCACTAGGTGGACAGGAGAAATCACCAGACGCTGACCCTTGGACATGCCTGGTTTGGTGCTTTTTTAGTACAAGAGCTGTTTTTTCCTTACTTTGGTAAGATACTTGCAGGTTAGGTTCTTTAGTGCTTATGGTTGAATTTTAGTGCTTGTATTAGTTTACGGCTTCTTTAGTGCTTTCTAGTTGTACTAGAGCAAGTGCTAGTCACGGGGATTCAGAATTTAGTGCTACTGCTGAAAAAACAGCAAGTTTTAAGGGAAAATTTGAAGAGCAGACTTTCTGGCACTGGGAATAGACTAACCCTAGCTGAGCAGTGCTGAGTGGTGTGCAAACCCGGGCAAACATGGGTTTTAAAGGAAGAAGTTGAAAGGGATAGAAGCAGCCCAAAACGACCAATAGTACAACAAACTACAGCTGGAAACCACTCCCCTAGCGATAGATAGGTTGTTTAGAGCTACCACTGCCACTGATAGGCTGCAAGACTACCCTCTATCCCTGCAAGGTCTGGTCCACACCCAACAAAAAAACCACAGACCAGAAGTCAGCAAGTCTGGGATATGGACTATACTGGTTTAAGAAAGGCGAGAAACGAGGAGGCAGACAGGATTTTTGTAGAAGATAGTTTTTTTTTTAAGTAGGGAAGTAGCAAAAACACAAACAAAATACACTTACAAAGCTCTAAAAGGCTAGCGCACACGAGTGTGTAGCCTGTAACAGTAAATTACAATTTGAAACAAATGATCTGCAAAGTGCAATGTGCAAATACGGCAGAAATGCAAGTAAATAAATTAACACAGTTGTAAAACACTTACAACCAGGTGCGGCAACCAAAAACAAGCAGAATACAGATCTTTTTATCAATTTAAGTCTCTATCTCTCCTTTCTGCTACAGCAATTCTCTGCTGGATGCCCCAAGAGGATCCGATGAGGAATATACACGTGCAAACCTGGGCAAACACGGGTTTTAAAGCAGGAAGTTGAAAGGGATAGAAGCAGCCCAAAACGGCCAGTAGTACAACAAACTAGAGCTGGAAACCACTCCCCTAGCGATAGGTTGTTTAAAGCTTACCACTGTCACTGATAGGCTGCAAGACTACCTTCTATCCCTGCAAGGTCTGGTCCACTCCCAACAAAAACACACAGACCAGAAGTCAGCAAATCTGGGATCTGGACTATACTGGTTTAAGGAAAGGTGAGAAACGAGGAGGCACACAGGATTTTTGTAGAAGATATATATATATTTTTTTAAGTAGGGCAGTAGCAAAAGCACAACCAAAATACACTTACAAAGCTCTAAAAGGCTAGTGCACATGAGTGTGTAGCCTGTAACAGTAAATTACAATTTGAATCAAATGATCTGGCAAAGTGCAATGTGCAAATATGGCAAAAATACAAGTAGATAAATTAACACAGTTGTAAAACACGACCAGGTGCGGCAACCAAAAACAAGCAGAATACAGATCTTTTTATCAATTTAAGTCTCTCGCTCTCCTTTCCTTTCTGCTGCAATTCTCTTCTGGACGCCCCAGAAGGATCCGCCGAGGAAAAAGATCCTGCTCTTGCAATGCTAGTACTTCCACTGCAACATCCCTGGCATCTTTGTCAGAGGTAAAAGATCAGAGGTCAAAGATCCTCCAATATCTAACGTGGGTTCCAAGGTGCTGGCACCAGAAACAAAAAAAATATCCAGTATAAATATGACAGGCATCACAATTACACATGCAACGAATGTCCTTGAAACTAAAAAGATACAATATCAAGTTATAACCCTACACATACCTTTTATTCTCAGACATCTTTTTATAGGATGTTGCACCTGGATGCCAGATGTGCCCATATGCCAGAAGTGAAAAAAGCAGTATAAGCTAAAATGTGACCAACAAATAAAAACTTGAGCAAATAATAATTATAGGACTACCTAACTGTGGCATCATCATTTGAAACTCTATGGGCCCCATCCAACTCTGCCTGAAATCCATCATCATACTGTGAAACTCTATGAAGGTGGAACTGCTTTAAGTAAGATCAGGAACTCCTATATCTCTGTAAGTGATTGTTCACTACATGGCTCAATATCTGTTATCTTCCATTCCTATGTCATTGCCTCTGCTCTGTGGGTGGCAGCACTGATCATGTCAGTCACTTTTTGGTGGGCCATATCATAATTACAATCTTGACAACCCACAGCATTAATATTGTTGACTGTTTCCTGCCAGAATAGGTCACAAAAGGTCTGGTCAGCAAAATGCACTGTTTTCCCGCCTTCCGCGACTAGTTTAGACCAGTTTACAGGCATTGCTGTATTCTGGGCTGTGGTGTAGTTCCTGTGTTGTCCATTACCTTACTTGGATAGAAGGAAGTTTCTTTGCTCATCAGTGGGAGTGGGGAGCCTTGAGCAGCCTACCTGCCCTTGGGGGAAGTGACCTCAGCACAAGAAGCTGTAGTAATTGGTTGTTTGGGACCATTCCTAGCTCTTTTGTAGTTCACTGCTTAAAATCTGCCTCTGGACATTTTTTTCTGGCTATACTGCTCAAGTCAAGCTCCACGTGGGTTTACAGAGTGGTCTTAGCAGCAAGGAACTCGAAAAAGCGACTACCTTCTGGATTTAAGTATCTTTGCTTTTTTTCACTGGAAATAGCTTCTGTAGCTTACTTTGAACTAGCCTGAACTGTTTTTTAACTGATTGCTGCATTATTTTAAAATCTGCACTTAAAGTTACATTTAGTCGAATTTGATCGAAAGTTTGCTTGTTTGTTTGTTTAATTTAACTGTGGAGGCTGCCCACTAAAGTGTGCTAGCCTGTGTAACTAATTTATCACTGTCTCTGCATTTTCTGTGTGTTTCTACCAAAAAACCAAAAAAACAAAAAAAATAATCCTTGTTTTCCCGCCTTCCTCGACTAGTTTAGACCTGTTTACAGGCATTGCTGTATTCTGGGCTGTGGTGTAGTTCCTGTGTTGTCCATTACCTTACTTGGATAGAAGGAAGTTTCTTTGCTCACCAGTGGGAGTGGGGAGCCTTGAGCAGCCTACCTGTCCTTGGGGGAAGTGACCTCAGCACAAGAAGCTGTAGTAATTGGTTGTTTGGGACCATTCCTAGCTCTTTTGTAGTTCACTGCTTAAAATCCATGTTTGCACGGCTTTGCGCGGTTGTGCGCATAGCGCAGCGCCGGCTAAACAAGGTTAAACTTTTTCTGGCGCCGCCAAGTCTGTTCTTCAAATTTTCCCTTAAGGAAGCTCTACTCTTAGTATAACCAGACTACTCACTGTATTATAAGCCTAGCACTTGTTCTCAATACTTCTGTACTAAGTAAGCACTCTCGTACTAAGTAAAGCACTACATCTACTTACCACCCCTGTGAATACCCACCTCCCTTAAAGGTATACCACCCCCTTATACTGTTCTAGCATGTCGAGTGGTAGATTACTGGCGTCGTCTCCAGTTCAGCTGGTCAATCTGGGCATCTTGAGACAATGCTACAATTGTCTCATGTACACAGACAACCCTCTCCTCCTCCCAACAAACACAATTACATGTGAGAGATGCAACTATATAGCCAAACTGGAGGCTGAACTCTCTCAACTCAGGGCTGGCATGATCAGACAGGAGGAGATGGCAACCACACACACAACATTCCCAGTCCCACATAGACCTACCACAACTGCAAACCAAACACATAAAAACACAAAGACATACTCGAGGCTCTAATAAAAACTTACCAAAACAACAGAGGCTCCCAAAGCAGACATCCAAAAATCCACCACCTCAAAACAAAACACATGCAACACATACTTCAATAAATCAGTGTGTCAACCAATCGCAGCCCTTAAGGCCAAACACCTTGCCTGATACACTAGTAATAGGTGACTCCATAGTCAGACACACTGATGTCCCACTGACCAGGCTGAACAAGGAGAAGGTGACTGTGAGCTGTCTATCGGGGGCTAGGATCCGCCACATAACACACAGGTCACTCCAAAGCAAGTACAAATATGACTCCGTCATTGTCCATGCTGGTGTGAATGACCTGAGACGTACCTCCCTGGACTACATGAAAAGAGACATAGAGGAGCTCTCCGATTATGTAGCCCAGGCTGGTATGACCCTGACCCTGAGCAGCATCTTGCCCTCACCAAGAATGATACCACAATACAAAGACAAGATGATCAGCTTTAACAATTGGCTCGAGTACTGGTGTCATTCTAAGGGGATCCAATATCTGTCTGCCTGGGATGATATGTTGGACAAGCCACGCTGCTTTGCAAGGGATGGCTTACACCTGTCACCAGTGGGCTTCCGGATATTGGCTAAGACTCTTGCCACCCCCATAATGCCTTTTTTTAGGCAAGGCTCAAAAGACAAACCCACCTCCATAGAAAACAAAAATGGAAAAAAACTAAGGGTAATGCTGCTCAATGCCAGAAGTCTAAATCTCAAGATGCAGGCACTTGATGCACTCCTCAGCATGGAGAACATCGGCGTCTGTGCAGTAACTGAAACCTGGTTCAAGGCTCCTGAGAGCACCCCAGCGCTACCAGGCTATACCTCGTATCGTGCTTTTCGGCCCCAAAACCCGGGCCGAACCACAAAGGGAGGGGAGTGTCCATATTCATAAAGGACACCCACACCTCCAGGTTAGTAGCAACACATGAAGCAACAGAGACCATACAGGTGCAACTAACCATAGGCAAAACTGCTATACAACTGGTAGCATGTTACAGACCACCCTCCCAATCTCAAGAACCCCACTCAGCCTTCCTGAAGACATTGGAGGATATGAATGTATCACAAAATACCATCATACTGGGAGACTTCAACTACCCAAACATAGATTGGGTACATTATTCTAGCCCTAATACCCTAGCTCAA
Organism: Protopterus annectens; assembly: GCF_019279795.1. Taxonomy (NCBI): domain Eukaryota; kingdom Metazoa; phylum Chordata; order Ceratodontiformes; family Protopteridae; genus Protopterus; species Protopterus annectens. Next base: position 1,042,662,544 of record NC_056730.1, on the reverse strand, counting down.
AGGTTCCTGGAATTCATAAATTCAAATGCACTGGAACAACTAGTCACCTCTCCCACTAGGGGAGAAAATATACTAGACCTGATCATCACAAACATGGGGACAAAATGCTCCACACTGGAAGTATACCCCTCACTAGTGAGATCTGACCACAAACTAATCACCCTGGATATACATATCCCACCTCCACCCCAGCACAAAAAACACAGTGAAAAACTTCTCAAAAGCAGACTTCACTCTTCTTAAGAAGGAGATGGTATCCTTTAAGCCCACTGTGCCAGTGGATACCACATCCCGCAATGCCGAATCCTTCACAAATGCTTTCTATGGACATATCCAGGAATGCATGGATCATGCAATCCCAAACAAATCCAAGTCCCTCTCCACCAAATGTAAGCGTCCTGTCTGGTGGACCTCAGCCATAAACAAATTGTATAACAAAAGAAGGAAGCTACTGCACGTCAGAGCGAAATCCCATGAAGGGAAGACGTCTCTGATCAACATTAGCAGAAAACTACGTTCTCTCATAAAAACATCCAAGGCCAACTTTGAGAGAAAAATAGCTAAGGACACTAAAGATAACCACAAAGCCTTCATCAGCTATGTTAGAAACCTGGGCGGAAACCCTCAGATATGCTCTGAGTTGGTTCACAACAACAAAAAATACACTGAACCCACAGATATTGCTAACATTCTGGCTGACAGGTTCAGTGCAAACTTCTCGCCTCCTTCACCCCCAAAAGAAGAAATACTTATCCCAGCTGAATGTAATCTCCCTGTCATCTCAGATGTCCAAGTGAGAACCGCCCTAAACAAAGCAAAAAATACAGCATCAATGGGACCTGACGGTATCCCGGGGTGCGTGTTACGAGAACTCCAAGAGGAGCTAAACCCACACATAAAATGCTATTTAATCTTAGCCTTACTTGGTTATGTACCTGTACACTGGCGTACAGCAACAGTGGTCCCACTCCACAAGGGGTGCCTCTACAGACCCTGAAACTACCGCACCATAAGCTTAACTAGCCTGGTCTGCAAAGCTATGGAAAGAATCATTATGGAACTCATAAACAGAGACATAGGGGACCTACAGACACTTGACCCCACCCAGTTCGGCTTTGTGAAGGGCAGATCCTGCCTTTTAAACCTGGTTGACTTTTTCGAAACAGTCACTAGAGCCATTGATGAGGGCAAAGCAGTCCATACAGCATACCTGGACTTGGCTAAGGCCTTCGACACAATACCCCACTCAGGCATCATAGATAAGCTAAACAGCTTAAAAGTAAACCCCTATGTCACTAGATGGGTTGCAAACTGGCTAAAGGACAGAACCCATAAAGTTAAAATTGCTGGAGCAATGTCAGACTCAAAGCCAGTCAGAAGTGGTGTCCCACAGGGATCTGTCCTGGGACCCCTCTTGTTCGGCATTTATTTCTCAGATGTTAAAGCAAACATGGGAGGGCTGTGGCTGACAAAGTTCGCAGATGACTGCAAACTAGGCACCATAGTCGATACACCAGCTGACACACACATCCTACAAAAAGGCCTCACTGAAACGGACAACTGGTGCCGTAGTCACGGCCTTAAACTAAATGCCAAAAAATGTATAGTCATCCCTTTTGGAAAAAACAAAGTACCCACAAATTATCACATAGACAGCAACCCACTGAGTACAGAAAAAGTAATCAGGGACCTAGGGACCCAAGTAGACAGCGACCTCTCATTTGACACCCACGTTGCCAAAGTGGTTAGAAAAACATTCTACCTTGCACACCTCATCATGAAGGGATTCACATCCAGATCCAAGGATGTCATTGTACCCTTATATTCCTCCCTCATCGGACCCATGATTGAGTACAATGCCCCATTTGGTATGTACCTCACCCGGTACTTGCAACAGCTGGAGAGACCACAGAAGTACCTCACCAAAAGGATCAAGGGTCTCCAACATATGTCTTATTCCGCCAGACTAAAGAAACTTCAGCTCTATTCAGTGGCATACCGCCTGCTCAAGGGTGATCTCTGCCTGACGTACAAGGCCATGTCCAATCAGGATTTGATGGACATGCTCCACCTCAAAAAATCCAAATCCATCAGGACCACGAGAGCTAAAGACTTAAACCTCGGCACAAGTATGAATAGGACATGCTGGAGGGATAGATTCATAACCCAAAGGCTTCCCATGCTTTGGAACAGGATCCCAGTTCGTATTAGGCAGAGTCCCTCACTAAGTCTCTTCAAGAGAAATCTTGATGAGTGGATGGGAGATCGAAATTTTACCCCAGGGGTCACATCTGGGTCACTGCTAGACAGGGGCACAGTAAACTAATTCTATTATATAAGGGGACCTTCATTGTGTCACTACTAGACAGAGGCACAGTATTCTAGATTTATTCTGTACATTTTTGTACCATTTCATGGGGTGGCAAAAGCCACATCACTATGGCTAGGCTTACAAATGCCCCAGGGCAGATAGCCTAGTACTATACTATGAAACTATGAAACTATCTATAAGGGAGAGAGAGGGCCTCAAGCACCACCTCATTTTATCCTCTGTAAACTTGAGCTTGGGGAGGGGATGTCATTTTCTGCACCTATTTCTTATGTATAGTTCTACTGGTATGGAAAACAGTGGAGTTAGCTGCTGTGTTCATAAATTGGTCTTGGAAATCCTTTCACTAATACTATGTACCCTCACAACTTCTGCCAGCTGCTATTATGCTTCACTTGGGTCTGAAACTAACAAGACATCTATCCACACAATAATCATGATCTGAATGCCAGGTATTATTATGTCTAAACACAATATGACTGCAAGGTAACAAGCAATTTAGTTCCCAGTAAGTTATTTTTATACATCATTCATTCATTCACATGATACTTAAAACTAAATACATGTGCGTTTGTCTCTTTCATGTCTATTATTATAGGTAAACACTAGGCTGTTAGTTTACAAACTATTACAAGCCTAGCCAATGAACGGATGTCAGAATCAAACTCTCCACCTCGTATCTCTTAGGTAAAGACCTCAACCATTATGCTAACTGAAAGAAAATGGAAAAATAAACATCATGCTTTTTGCAAATGCCTACAAAACATGGTCTTAAGGAAGAGTTTATATTTTAATAACAGTTGCACTGGTGAAATAGGTGAAATGATCTGTGTGTGTGCGTGCGTGCATGCGTGCGTGTGTGTGTGTGTGTGTGTGTGTGTGTGTGTGTGTGTGTGTGTGTGTGTGTGTGTGTGTGTGTGTGTGCGTGTGTGTATATGTGTGTGCTCATGTTCGTGAGTGTGTGAATGTATGGATGATACTGCATTTGCATTCTAGTATGTATGCGTATGTGTGTTGTCTCTATGTGCCTTAATTAAAAAAGACACCTGAAATATACAGGCAATTTATATTGCCAAGGGATATGACTGCATTATTTATATAACTTGACACCTACAGATCATTTTTCAGTAACATTTACTATATGGGCCACATGTTGCAGCTAAAGAAACTGAAACTAACTTTTTTTTTTGTCTAGACCCAGAAGGGTAATGAAAAACAGAAATACAACATAAATAAATTAAAATTTCAATAAAAAGCCTTCAGACGACTGTTACTGGAAATGCTCTCAACCTGTTGGCTTGTGATCAATGGCAGGAAATGAGCTTCACTTCAAGATTTTGAATATTTTAACAGGGCTTACCACGGAACTTCTAAAAGCACTGTTCTCCAAGGGCAGAGAGGCTTTTAAAAGCTAAAGTGGAAATTGGCAGGTGAGAGTACTTTCAGATATATTTTTAATTACCTGCTCATGTCTTATTTATTAATACGTGCATTCCCCAATACATATCCCTCTACATATGTGAAACACACTTTGGCTAGGTATGTGTAAATATTTATGTGCATAGTTTTACATTTAACGATTTATGGGATGCAACATGTTCGAATGAAGAACATGAAAAATTATGGTTTCCAGTTCAAATATTGGTATAATCACTGCTTCAAAAGCCAGAAATTACTTTTTATTTGTCTTTTGTTGCTTCATCTGTATCTGCCATAAAAGGGTGCTATTTTGTATAAAGAAAAATACATCAAAAGCTTCAGGCTTTCAAGGCATGTGCTAATTGCATAAATTCATAGCTCTAAAGATTGCACCAGTTTTGTCATATGACATAAAATGATTATATTAAACTCTTAAACCCATGAAATAAGACTATAAAATGCTATCAGTCATTGAATGGCAAGCATATATTAAGAATTAAGGCATTGTGGGGTAAAATTTGTTAATAATTTTCAAGTTTCAGGACTTCTGCTTTGAGGAATTATATTACAACAAGTTGACTCATTGCATAAGATATCTACCTCAAAGCATAAAAAATAAAGACTTCATTCTTCAACTCTGGTATCTGTATGTGCAGAGCTTAAATGTTCTTCTCACATATGTACATACCTGCATATACATGTTCTTCTTATGTATCTGCAAATATGTTTTGGTTTCCTTTCCCAAAAAGACTGCCCTTATCTATTTTGTTTACCCCTGCTACTGAGCCTCAGTTAGGGTTAAATGATGTCTGAAAATGACTAGTTCTTTTACTTTGTGCTATATAAAATATAGTTCTGTTCAGCCATTCCTTAAAATGTTGTATTTCATTTTTGAATTCATTGTTAAAATGACAAAAAAAAACTTTCAAGTTATGAGCCTTGTGATGACCCACCACTGGAAACAGTAATCAAGGAACCTCAATACTCACCACTAGCACCAGAGGGGGACGTATATTGGGGAAATGACAGGTACACATACAGTATTTCCAGATGGAGCTCTCTGCATCAAGTACAGTTTCCCTTAAGAGCACACAGAGACCACAGCCAGTCTAGAGCTGGTTTCTCCCTCTTTTTCCAGATCCCCAATAAGACTCCCCATTGGCACAGCTATAGAGTTGAGATCTCAACTGAGCAACCAAGCCAAGAGCTCTATCACCCTCTCCGTCCAACAAGTGCTTCATGGCACTGCCTAAGTAGCTGACACACACACTCTTTGAGGTTTAATTTACACACACAAACACACACACACACACACACACACACACACACACACACACACACACACACACACACCTGGGAAAGACTTGTGCAGGTTTAGTAGCTATGCCCCATTTTGCCCAGACTATAAGGTAGATATAACTGCCACCAGCCAACTCTTTATCAGCTACTTTAAGGCCCTTAACAAAAGGGTGTCAGATCATATAGTGTAATGCTACTATCAATAGAAATGGTAGTTTGACCAAGAGCAAGGCTATTAAGAGTGGCCCACAGTGTCAACAAATAAATATGCAAGTACTCTCAGAGCTTAAATATCGCTACAAACATCATCCACAATGAAAGATTTAAACATATTTAATAATAAATATTAAAAGAACAAGACAATACTAGGTATATATTTACAGTGACAGCAGAGTTCAAAATCACAGGAAATATTTAAAACAACATTGCAGGACAGTCTCAATTAAATAAAGAAAAATATCTAAAATAAGGTTTGCTATATTCCTGACTATATCTAAGAGAATGATGCTGTTCCCTAGTACACTTAGAGCAGCAAGGCAGATGTGTTGAATAGATTCTCTAGCTGATATTGTCAGGTCAAAGACACTATACAGAATGCAGTCTGTCTCTCTCTCAGAGACTTCTTAAATTAATATCTCAAATATTACTGCTGGGATAGTTTGCACAATGAAATCATTTCTTGTCATCTGACTCTATCCCAGGTAAACCCCCCACTGCTGAAAGCTAGCAGTATTTAGCGTCTACCTGTGAAAATACATACACAAGGGCTTTTCCTCAGATCTTGGTACTTGCTGGAAGTCATAAGACAATACAGAAAGTTCCCTAATTCTAGACATTGACCAGGATTTAATAAAGCTTACGTGGATTTAATTTCCATGTAAGTATAGTGGCATGGCTCCAACATGGAGTTTGGAGCCTGTGCGATCCAGTAAACAAGGCTGGGGGCATGCATTTGCCTTCCAGTGCTATTCCGACATGGACACCATGAAATAATGCAAATCACCTCATTTGCTGGTGAAAACCATGCAAATGAGGTGAATTAGCAATCCAACAAGCAGACAGGTATCCGTGTTGGAGCTGTGTCTGCAGCAGAAATGTATTTGGTTACCAACAGTGTACATTTCTGCAAAAATTAAGATGGGGCATGACAGTTCAAAGTAAAGCATATATTATGTTTATTAGGCATGGCAATGTCCAAAACTTTTTGGCCATTGGCATGCAAAACTATTTTCAAATTGCTAAAATCAAATTTATTTTTTTGGCTAATTTTGGCCGTTTAAGAGGAGCACAGTGGCGAGCAAATGCAATGTGCAAGAAATAAAAAAAAAACTGTAAAGAGTCAACTAAATGTAAAGCATGAATTTTGCCATTATAATGGGCAGCATGAAGGCTCATAACAATAATAGGTAACAGTGATTGCTAAGAACATAGGCTCTGGTGTAGTAGTGTAACTAGGGACTATGGCAGTGGGTATGTAAATGAGCTAAATTTATTGAATAGAAAAATGGGATACTGTGTCCACAGGTACCTGTGTAGCAGCTATAATGCAGTGGTGTAAGCAGAAGAAGCAGTTGACATGAGAAGGGTGTGTGTCATGTAAGCACATTGGAGCTCCATGGCTCCTATTTTCACTCAGCTAAGCACAGCTAAGCAACAGAGTGTGTTTGAGGCTGCTTAGCTGTGCTTAGCGAGTTCAAGAAATGATAACTGTGTTCGTGTCCAGGGGAGGGTCTTTTCTGCTCAGCAATGTTAACACTAGCTTTGCAGGTTTGCATGGTGTTCTGCAGGGCTTAAACTCAGCAGAAATAGAAAAAAAAAAGGAAATAGCAGAATAAAGGAAATTAAATACATATCACTAATATAGACTTTGCCACTCACAGTGGCCCATTAAAACCCCTTCAATAATATAGCTGGCAGGTGGAATGAATCATAGTCAGCCAATCACACAAGCAGCATCTGCAGCACACCAGTATAAAGTATGTAAATGCCTTTCAGTCTGCACCATTGGTGTACACACTTGGGAATTTTAACTGACAAAATGATAGGGGTTGCTGCTGCTTTGCTGCATCTGTATGTCCTACAGACTGAGGACGGTGATGAGGATAATGCAGACAACCAGCCCAGACCAAGGAAGAGAAGAGTGTTCAGACCCAGGGTAACCTTCCAGGGGCTACATGATTTGGAGATACTGGAGCACTACAGGTTGGCCAGAGACATATTTCAGTAACTCACTGAACTCTGCCGCCTCACCTCAGACTCAAAGCCAACAGAGGGGAACTCATCCCAGTTGAAACCAAGGTATGTATAGCCTTAAGAATACTAGCTACAGGTACTTTCCAAAGACCTACTGGGGACATCATGGGGGTCTCACAGGCATCTGCATCCAGGGTACTACACCAGTTCCTGGGTGCCATGCGGCCACATGCCAGTGAGCACATTTATTTCCCCAGTACCTATGAGGAGAGGACCAGCAATATTAATCTCTTCCACCATGTAGCAGACTACCCAGAGGTACTGGGTGCCATAGACTGCACTCACGTCCACATCAAACCACCACCCAGTGAAGACAGTAGAGTGTATGTCAACTGCAAGGGCTATCACTCCATGAACTGCCATGTTTTGTGCATTGCCCAGGGCATTATAATGAATGTGTGTGCTGTCAGCCCTGGCAGCTATCATGACTCCCACATCTGGCATGCCTCATGGCTCTACCAGGCATTTGCCAGGGGGGACATTCCATATGGTCATCTCATGGGGGATGCTGGCTATGCACTGGAACCATGGATGATGACACCAATCAGAAATGCACACACACCCTCTGAAGAATGCTATAATGAGACACACACACAAACTAGAAACATTATACAGCATGTGTTTGGGATGCTCAAGTCATGGTTCCTCTGTCTTGACATATCTGGTACTTCCAGCCACATGTGTGCACATGTTCATAGTATGTGCATGCTATACAATATGATTCTGTGGAAACAGCTGCTGCAGGAACATCACAGGGAAGGGGTACACAGCCCCGCACCATTGCCAAGGCTTCCGCAGGCATAGGTGGACTTGAAGGAGGAACCCCCTGAGCCTGCCCCTGCAGGCAGGAGTAGGCATGTCCAGTATGCCCTGGCCTTGGCAAAGAGGCAATGCATAGCACATACACTGACACCCTACAGACCCAGGGACTGCCACCTCTCTCTGACTCACACACACAGTAAAATGGATGTCACACACATCACATTACCTGTATCTTACCATGTATAGACCATGTATTGCGTGCATCTGACAGAGTCATCCCTCAAGCACTGTCCTCACAACTGCTGCAGGCACAAGGTAAGTCACTCTTCTTAACAATAGATGATAGTAGTAGTAAGTTTTGGTAGTATATCTTAGGTATTGCTGCATGTATAGGTTCATAGATTCATAGGCAGGTACTAGGCTATTGGCCCTAGGGCCTATATAAGCTTAGCCAAAAAGGGACCCTGACTTTGGGCCACCCAAGAAAATTATTTTCTTGTGCTCCTGTCAAGCAGAGCCACAGAGGTGATCCCCAGAGTGAATTTCCTATTTCCCATCCAGTCATCAAGATTTTTTTGAAGAGTGCTAATGAGGAGCTTTGTTTGATATAGATAGGTAGTTTGTTCCAGAGTATAGAAAGTCTCTGGGACAGAAATCTATCCCTCCAGCATGCTCTGTTTATTGTAGTGACAAGGTTTAGGTCCCTAGAGCATGTAGCTTGGAGGGATTGGGATTTCTTTAAGTGGAGCATGTCCAACAGCTTTGGGTTTGACATAGATTTGCATGTTAGGCAGAGTTCACCTCTAAGTAAGAAGTAACGCTGGAGTTTTTTGAGATGGTCTGCACAGGGCATCTGTTTGAGGCTGGTATTCCTCTTTGTGAGGTATTTCTGCAGCCTTTCCAGTTGTTGTAGATGTCTTGTGAGGTACATACCAAAAGGGGCATTGTACTCTATAATGGGTCTAATGAGTGACGAGTAGAGGGGAACAATGACCTCTTTTTTCCTGGATGAGAAACCTCTTATGATAAGGTGTGCCATGTAGAAGGATTTCCTAGCTACTGTGGTGATGTGATTATCAAAGGAGAGACTACTGTCCACCTGTGTCCCAAGGTCTCTTGTCCCACTTTCGGTGTCAAGTAGACTACCACTTGTGTGGTAGCTCATGTATACAGAGTTTTTACCAAAGGGGATGACAATGCACTTTTCAGCATTGAGCTTGAGGCCATGGTTCTGATACCAGGCATCTGTCTCCGTGAGGCCCTTTTGTAGGATGTCCACATTATTAGGAGTTTCAATTATGGCTCCTAGATTGCAGTCATCTGTGAACTTCATTAGCCAACGACCTTCTGTCTTAGCCTGTACTTCAGAAAAGTAGATACCAAACAGGAGAGGACCCAGGACTGAACCCTGTGGTACTCCACTTGTCACTGGTCACAAGTCAGATTTGGAGTCTGCTATTTTCACAGTGTGGGTTCTGTCAGTGAGCCAGTTGGTAACCCATCTTGTGACATAGGGATTTATACCTTGTTTAGTGAGTTTATCTATAATTCCAGAGTGGAGGATGGTGTCAAAAGCCTTGGCAAGATCTAGATAGGCTGTGTGAACCACCTTACCCTTGTCTACTGCTTTGGTGACTGCTTCAAAGAAGTCTATCAGGTTTAGGAGACATGATCTGCCTTTTACAAACCCGAACTGGGTGGGGTCCAGAGTTTGGAGATTACCAATGTCTTTGTGTATAAAATCTATGATAATATGTTCCATGGCCTTGCAGACCAGGCTCATTAGGCTAATGGGGCAGTAGTTCCTGGGGTTCCATGGTGGCTCCCCCTTTGTATGCAAAGGAATGGTGTGGCCTACCGGGATAACAGCAGACAACTGACAGCTATGTGGGACAACAAGAAATGTTTGCCCAATACTGGCTTCTGCAGAGTATGCAGTAGTCCCCTAGCTGACAAAACTCACTACAGTATATGTGGGGGACAAATAAACTGGGGGTCATAGGGCACATGCATGGATGTCAATGTTGGGGTCCCATACTCACCCCTCAGTCTCTCCCAACAAGTCAGCTATAGAAATCCATTAAGATATGTCTGGCAAAGGCCCACAAATAGGGACAATGATGAAATAGTCCTCTTACAGACTTATAGTGATATCACAGCAGGTCTTGCAGTTGCATGAAGTCTCTGAAGGTTAGGAGGTCTGAAACCCTAATGTCTGCCATTACATCCTATCCTTTAGTCTTTAGTGATATGCCAGTATTCTACATGACAGGCACAACAATATGATAAATGGAGTCAAAAAGTCTGTGCAAGTGTGTACAGTTGACAGGAATGCCCCCCCCCCTCGCAACACACCCATGTCCCCATAGAAATGCAGTAACATGTATCTTTGTAGGGTATTAGCAGCAGAGCACACTTTCCCAGGGCTGTCCCAATCAACTTGATAACTTGTTGCACGTACACAATATGTAGGGGTTGGTGAGCTATGTATATGCATGGTTAATACTGTCAGGAAGTGGGCAACACTTACACTTGGCTGTAGTTGCTTAGTGGCCTAGGTACAATACTGTGGTTGACAGGTTCCATGTTCCAAGACTTTCTGTGCCAACTATTTTGCATGTCAACTACACCTACAGTAGTACCTGTACACACTGTTCAGAAGTCAATAGCCATTACTGCAGGAAAAATGGACAAGCCAGGGAGAAGGGAACACTCATATGGACAGTACACAGCTCAGAGTAACCTACACAGTGTCTAGCATACATCTCAACTGTACAGATTTTTGCAGAATGTCCAGAGTTTTGCATCATAAGTTTGCTGTTTGTCATGAAAATGTGGTTTACTGGCAAGTCTTTGGCAAATCATGAAAGACTAAAGTCAGAAAATAATGAACAAATTTTAGTTTCAGACCTCATACCCCTTAGAAAAATGCATGCTAATGCAAAACCTGTTATTGTAGCAGGTATCTACAATTGTAAAGGAAATATTTAACACCTGTCCCTATTTTCGGCCCTTTGTCACCCAATTATTTATGGCTTTCTCCAGATTTCTGGCTCTGAGTGGTTGTGAGGTACAGTGCCTAGCAGGACAGCAGGTATCTGAAATTAGTGTACTGCCAGGTTATAAATGGCTGCAACTGACTGTGTCAGCACTGACAACAAGTCAGTGGCCACCATCCATACCCCTGGAATGACAGGCTGTCACAGATGAACCACAGGTAATCCAGGTAATCCACATATATCTGTTATGGTTGTCCTAACATTGCATTTGCCTGCCAAATTATTTGCAAAACAAGAAAGTTTCATGGCAAAACATCAATGGCAGACAGTGGAGAAGCAGACATCATACCCATAAGAAAAAGCAAGCAAATACCAAACCATTCCTCCAACTGTCTATGTTTGGCAGAGCATTATTAACACCCTGTCCCCATATGTGGGTCTGTGTCTGACTGTCGTATATGGGCCTGTCCAGATGTCAATCTGTGACAGGTTGACAATTAGGGCCAACATGTAGCCTCATAATAACATAGCAACACAAACCATCTGAGGACCACAGCAGATTTAGTGATGCAATGATGGACAACCTGCTAAATAGATACACTCAGAGGTGTGAAGCCCATAACCCTGTGTATGATATTACAGAGTCTACCCTGCTTACACTAGAAATACAAATACATAACAGCAGCCACAGTGGGCAAAGCCTGTGACTGGACTACAGAAGGACAAAGAGACACACTTAAGGGGAAGGGAAACCACCGGCCAGACAAATGGAAAATGTGCACACCAGAACAAATCATGCAGTGACATATGTATCCTGCATGGTATGGAGTCAGTAAACATCACCCACAACTACACAACACACACCCAAGTAAGTGGAGGTCTACAACAAAAACAAAATGCAAACAAAGGACCCCAGAGGCAAAAACATATAGGAACTCCGCAAACCTACACACCACAGAACATGCATAGTCCACACACCAGTGTCTGGCAACCACTAAGGCCTTACCATAAACCCAACATATTACTCATTGGAGACTCCATTGTGAGACACACAGATGTGCCTCTCATCAGGATGGATAAGGAGAAATTCATGCTCACATGTCTGTCAGGTGCCAGAATCCACCATATCACACATGCACTCGGGTCACTCCACAACAGGTACTGTTATCACTCTGGCCTAGTCCGTGGCGGTGTGAATGACATCAGATGTACGTCCCTGACCTATAGGAAGACAGACATGATTCAGCTTGTTGAATATGTGTCTCATGCAGGTATGTCCTGAGCATTAACTAGCATTCTACCATCATCTGGAATGATGGCTCAATACAAACAGAAAATTATTGTCAGTAACAATCCACTTACTTACTGGTGTCATCCCAGGGAGATCCATTGTGTGGCAGCCTGGGAACATATGACTGACAGACCATGCTGCTTTTCTAGAGATGGCCTGCATCTGTCTCACTTGGCCTTCAGGCCTCTGACAAAGGCTTTTGCCTCCCCATAGTGCCTTTTTAGGGAAAGTCATGGGGTCAATCCTACCAACATATAACACTCAACAAAATGCAAAGTAAAGGCCATGCTGCTAAATGCTAGGATTCTAAACAGGAAAATGTACTCATTGCAAGCATTTGTAACCATGGCAGATGGTGACATTTATGCGCTCACAGAAATCTGGCCCACAGCTGTGGGAAGCAACCCATCCTTACTTGATCACTCATCCTATCACACAGCCAGACCCCAAAATATGGGCAGCCAAAGGAGGTGGAGTAAAAAGATATATTAGACAGACACACACCTCCATGATGGTCAGTCTGACACACACAAAATACTCATGTGGAGTCAAATGATAACAAGACCCCCTATGCAAATTATGGGTAGCTACAGGCAAATATATCTGACTCAGGATACCCACCCCACATATCTGGCCCTCTACAAATCTATCAAGATTCAACCCTTTACCCTGATTCTGGCTGACTCATATTATCAACCACTGATTGGAAAACCAACCATGCCAGAAGAGAAATGCACAGAGATTCCCACATCTTATCAATGCTAAATCTTTAGGTCAGCTACTTGATACCCCCACAAGATGTGATACATATGTTGGACTTGGCAGTAACCAACATGATTAACCACTGCAGCACCCTTATGGTATCATTCTTCCTGGCAAGATCTGGCAAAAAAGTAGCCACGTTCGAGATCACCATCTCTCCTGTCCCCCCTCTAACCATGGTAAAATGAAAATGTCCTCAAGCTGAGCACAACCACCAGAGGGATGGTATAAACAGCTGAACAGCCCCCTACCCCACTGAAGGAACAGGCAGCAATGTCCAAATATACACAAAAGTACTATACCAGCATATATATACAGATGCATGGAATCAGGAATACCTGACAGAACAACATCATCGTCCAAAAGGAAGAGTCAACCAGTCTGCAAACATCTACAATAAAGGAACTATGTACAAAAGGATGACATTGCTGTCCAGGACTGATAAGGAGCAGGTGCACAACTGTAAGTAACCACCCCTAGCCTGAACAAACAAACAAATAAGACCACCACTGAAATCCTCTAAAGACATCTCCATGTCGAAATTGCCCACATCTAGGACAGACAATCTGTCTGCATTCACATAGGAAGCTCTCAGATCTGTGCAGAACTGGTGGTTAAGGACACCACATACACAATTGCTGTAAATATAGCCAATCTACAGGCTGACAGATTCAGCAGCAATGTCTCTCCTCTGGTCCCCAAATCAGGAAAGCAGGATATCCCCAGTATCTTACCACCCAACCCTTATCACTAGGGAACAGGGCATCACTACCCTCTCAAAGCTAAGAAGACAGCCTCCATGGGACCTGGATACATCTCAGCCTGCAACCTACATGAACCCAGGCATGAACTGGCAGCATTATTATGCACCCTACACAACCAAAGCCTGAGTACTGCCTTTGTCATAGCTGAGTGGTGGACAGCCACTGTCATCCCTGTACACCAAGGTGGAGTGTTCACCGATCCAGGAAATTAAAGGCCCATCAGCCTAACTAGCCTGATCTGCAAGGCCATGCAATGGATCATCATGGACCTTATTAACAGGGGCCATTGGCAAACCCCAAATACTTGACCCCACGCAGTCTGCCTTTCTCAAGGGAGGTATGTCAGTGAACTCTGGATGACATCCCAGAGACAGCCAGCAAAGGCATGGAGGAGGGAAAGATGGTGCACTCTGGCCACCTTTACTTGGCCAAAGCCTTATACACTATTCCCCACTTGGTCATAGAACATGAACCCTATCAACTAGGCAGCAATCCATATGTTACCAGATGCGTAGAAAACTGGTTCATTGATAGAACCCACATGATCATAATAGGGGTATATAACCCAAACAGTACACCTGTAAAGACTGGCATACCACAGGGATTGGTCTGGGGGCCTCTGATATATGGGATATACTTTCCTGTGGTACAGGGCAAAAACACAGACCTATGGCTGACCAACTTGGCAAATAACTGCAAGCTAGGAACAGTCATCAATACCGAAAGAGATGTGGATGTCCCACAACAGGGTCTCTCCCAATAAAATGACAACTGCCAGAAACATGGCCTCAAGCTGAATGGCTGCAGATGCATCATCATCCCCATCAGGGAGACTAACGTCCCCACATATTATCACATAAACAACAATGTCTGACATACATAATCAGTACTGAAGCATTTGACCACCCAGGTTGATAGCAACCGGAAGTCTGTGCACCATGTCACTTCCATTATACAGAAAGCTTCACAGATGGGCCAACTCAAAAGTAAGGGTATCTCATCCAGGGACAAAGAGGTCATAAGATCCATGTATTCTAAGCTTATAAGGCCAATTATTTTGTACAATACCCCCTTTGGCATGTACCTCACAAAGCACATGGAGCAGCTGGAGAGACCACAGAGGTTCCTCACCGGGAGATTCCAGGACCCCAAACCACTACCCCACATAGATAGTCTAGCAGCACTGTCCCTCTAATCAGTTCCATACAGACTCCACAGATGTGACCTCTGTCTGCCATACAAAGCAATCTAGACCCTGCTGTGATGGGACTGTTGTACATCTGGAAGGCAAGGCACACTCGAACAACCTGTAGGCACACCATCAACCTGGTCTGTGATATCAATAGGGCTTGTTGGTGTGACAGATATGTATCCCACAGACTCCCCCATCTGTGGACTACACTCCCTGTCCACATCACGCCGAGTGTCTCAATACCCCTTGTGAAGTGCTTCCTGTATAAGTGCATGGGAAACAGAAAATACAGTCCTGTGATTCCACCTGTGTCCCTACTGGACATGGGATCTGGGTGGTGACATGTCTTAACATGGGCTACACTCTCCTCTGTGAGGTTTATAAGGGCTTCAGGCCCAATAGCCTAGTATCCTCATATCAGCTTATCACCCTATAAACAAATGTCTGTCAGTGGTTCACCACATTACTTTGTACTGCCCTGCCACTGACATAGCTGGAAATCACAGTGCTATGTGACTTATACCACACATATAAGGGGCATCTCTGCTCAGTAGCATGCACTCTGTACCCACACCAGGATATGACTTATCAGTTAAGAAGAATACCACACAAGCAGGAGATCTCCAGCCAGTATGTCACTGAGGTGCTGGACTGTTTACACAGCTTTATCAGCCAATTGGCTGTAGCCACACCTCTCAACTGGCCAGATTGGGCAAAGATGTCTATAGTTTTGTTCACAGTTTTGTTCTGTATATCATACATCTTGTATTTCCCAAGTAAATCACTGTGATGATCTGAGGATATCTGTCAGTAAGTAATGATACAATACATTTCAGTGTCACATGACATATATATCAGAAGATGTCTGCTAAAACAAATTCTGTTACTTTAGCAACATTCTACATTAATAACAGCAATATTTACAGTATCTCGCTATGCTTGGTCCACCCTCCCCCCATTTTAGCAGGCTATCTCTACATTTCTTGCACTAACAGTTTGACAGGTATGGCTGTAGCACACAAAACACTGGACCGGAGTACAACTATCTCTGGAATGGAGTCCCACTCTTACTATAGAAGGTCATACTGGGCATTCTCATACAATTGAGAATTACAGCCCATGTCTAAACCCACATTGGAGTATATACGTGTATTATGCATAGATGTCTTTGCATACAGCCAGATATGTACACCTTAACTGTCTCTACCTACACCCATCAGACAGGAGTACCCTCAGCTAGCTGTAGGTGGCCCATATGTGATATATGTGCATCTATTGCATGTGATACACACACACACACACACATATATATATATATATATATATATATATATATATATATATAGACAACATAGAACAATATTTCAAGCATACACACACATACACATGGGGAAGAGAGAGACAGTGATAGAGAAAGACACAGGGAGACACACACACAGAGTGAGACAAAGACAGGAATACCCTGAAAGGCATAGACTGATGTCCTGCTGAGGACAGTTGCATACCAGTTGTCCAGTTGTAACCAGTCACATGTGCCAGTATGAAGGTGAGCCCCGTTGTGTAATAGTACTGCGGTAGAGGGCTGCAATATCACATCACCCGCCTTTGTGTGTATGTGTGTGTTTGCAGGTTAAAGTATTATGAGGTCTTATCCCCTCAATACACATACAAAGGCCCAACTGTACACGATCTGCTGATAGCATTCACCTTAAAAGTACTTTTGGACATTTGTCAGCCCTAAAAGCTCTGAGGTGTGTGTGATAACTTTGTAATACTATAGTACAAATAACTAGATAGGTAGGGATTCTAACCTCAGTTCTGCCAAATGTAAGTCTGTGTGTGTGTGTGTGTGTGTGTGTGTGTGTGTGTGTGTGTGTGTATTTGTATGTTAAAGATTTTTAAGCCATTCTTACCCAGTACACTTCCCATTGCTCTACTTTACAAGGGCTGCTGGTGTCATTCACCTTAGAAGTACCCTTGGCCAAGCATTAGCCCTGTAAGCTCTGTGGCATGTGCAATAACTACATAACAGTGTAATACAAATAACTAAATAGGTAGGAGTTCTAATCTCAGTTTCAGCATGTGTGTGTGTGTGTGTGTGTGTGTGTGTGTGTGTGTGTGTGTGTGTGTGTGTCTGTGTGTATGTGTGTGTGTATAAGTGTTTGTAAGTGTGTATGTTTGCAGGTTAAAGTATTTTGAGGCCTTTCCCACCATGTACACTTCACATTGCCCTACTTTACAGGGGCTGCTGATGTCATTTACCTTAGAGGTACCTTTGGACAGCCATTAGCCTTATACCTTTCATGGCACGTGTGATAACTGTGTAACACTGTCATACAAATAACTAGATAGGTAGGGGTTCTAATCTCCATCCTGCCAAATGTGTGTGTTTCTGTGTGAACCACATCCCTGGTGGTGTGGTTTATACCATTTTGAGGTGTGTTCCACCCAGTACACTTCACATTGCCCTACTTTACAAGGCCCGCTGATGCTGTTTACCTTAGAAGTACCTGTATACACTCTTTAGCCCTATAAGTTCTCTGGCATGTGCAAAAACTGTGTAATGCTTTAGTACAAATAATTAGATAGGTAGGAGTTCAAATTTCAATACTGGTAACTATAGTATTGTGTGTGTTTGTGTATAAAGCATATCTCCTGATATTGTGTGCATTGGTTATACCATTAAGGCCTGTTGACTCCCTCCCCATGGCATTACTTTAAAGAGGCAGTTAATGGCATCTGCCTTACATGCACCATGTTAAACTATACTGGCCATACTAGTCATCTGTATAGATGTATATGGAATATCCAGATGTTTGCAACCTATATGTGGTCTGTGTCCCCTAACAATGGGCAATTATGAGTAACCATTGCCAAATATGATAGATGTGTCAGCATCAGACATTGTACCTGTCTGAAACATTATGCTGATACAAAGTCAGTTACTCTATCACTTGTCCAGGTATGTAAGAGCAATGTATGAGACCAGCTGCCATTTTGGGTGTTTTATGCCATCATCCATGAAATCATTCCCGAGATTACTTGTTGTAAGAGGTAATAAGTTATGTCCCAGCATATACTCTTTGTGGTGTATGCAATGCGTATGTAGCACTATAATACATACAAGTGGATACATAGGGTTACTAATCTATTGGCAACTATGTATGTGTTTCTGTATGCATATCTCCAGTGGCTGTCTTTACTGTGTGTATGCGATGGTTATACCATTTTGTGTGCCTCTTCCACCCTGTGAACTCTCCCACTGCCAACCTAGTTGCAACCCCTACAGATGTCATCCACCTTACAAGCACATTTAAACAGTTTCTAACACAAAGGCACTGTGGTGCATGCAATAGTCATATCACTGTGTATTGTACATAAAGAGATAGGTGGATCATCTAATATGGGAAGTTTCAACTCTGTGTGCATGTGTGTTTCAATGCATGTCCCCAAGCAGCAGTGTGTGTGTTTCAGGTGGCTCTACCATTATAAGGTCCTCTGAACCCACCATTGGCAATCCTAACATCTCCTGCAATTATCACCCACTTTAATAGTACTGACAGACTTTGCAACAGTACATTCCCTCTGTGCTGTTTCTGTTATGTATCTAGCAGTATCATTTGTAATAATGGGCCAGTAGAGGTCAGCAGGGGCAGGTCATGAATGTGTGTGTGTGTTTGTGCGTGTGTGTGCATGAGTGTGCGTGTGTGTGCGTGTGTGTGCGTGTGTGTGTGTGTGTGTGTGTGTGTGTGTGTGTGTGTGTGTCTGTGTGTCTGTATGAATGCAGGTATGTTTGTATGTACCAGTATGCCTCTCAACCATGCACTGAAAGACATCCGGTTAAAGCCATATGGGAAGATGGGGCAAACAGCAACCATTGAGCACGTCCTTCACATATTGCTGTGTCACACATGGGATATAGATAGCAGAATAGGTCATGCATGTGAATGCACCTTACAAAGGGTATGTGTTGTTACACGACAATATCTGTCATTAGTCTGCAATATCAGTGTGTCATGATTTCCCAAAACGCTGGCTAGAAAACCACAGATTTATGACAGATGGAAAGAAATTATGTGTCGGACATCAGGACAACTTACAGACATGTGCAGTGGTCATAGGTATGGCCACCATCTCTACCCATACCTCCCAAGCTCTTACAGCATGAAATGTTTACAAAGCCATAAACAGGGTGACAAAGGCCACATAATAGGGACACTTGCCAAATATTGCTCCTACAAACCTATACAGGTGATAGAATAACAGGTTTTGCATTAGCATATATACTCTGAAAGGTATGACATCTGCAACTCATAATGTCTGCCATTATTTATTGACATCAACCCACTATGATTTGGCAACAATTTTCCATAAAAACACAGGTTTATGAGAAAATGAACAATATGAGGCAAAAATCTGGGCATTCTGTGGAAATCTGTATAGTTGAGAGGTATGTCTGCACCACCCTGCAGGTTGCAGTCCATGATTGGCAAGGTGTAACCTGTAACAACAACTGAAACAGTGAAAAGAGGTCCCAAGACTGTAGGACAAGAAACATGTCATACAGTTCTGTACTGATTGCAGAGAGCAGTTATTGCACTTCAGAAGCACCTTGATGTTATGACAAATACTGTAAAGTAAGGTAATGTCACACAAAGAAGGTGTCATAGTAGCAAACCAGAGGAAGTCCTGTGTGTTGCACTTGCTATGGGCATGCTATGTGCTGCCAGCTGTCACATTACTTCAAGTTGTGTCCCACACTCCACATTTGATAATGTCACACTGGCTTACTGGCACCATGAGCCTGCAGACACACAGACACCTGGAACACAAACAGACTATAGTATGTATTTGAGACTACAGTCAATCAGCAGTACTAACAGCAATAATGCATCATGGCCATAAAAGGTACATACACTTTGATGTGTACCCATAACAATTGCCAGCAGACAGCACCTTACAAAGCATTACATTACTACACTGTATTATATTCACCTTGTGCATCAGACCCATATTAGCATGTCCCTGCATCGATGGTATGGATAACAGGGATGTGGCACAGGTATCATCACATGCACAGGGCATGGTGTGGGTTTACCAGAGGCCTAGCCTGGGATATACGGTTGACATCATTTGTGTGTGTGTCTGGAGGGGTGCTTTTCAACTGGGCTGTGCAGAGGAGCTGTGTGTGTCCCGTGGTGACCTGCCTGTGATAGTGATGTTTGTATACACACAGTCAAGCCATGTGTTTGCCCTACACAGGGGTATGTTGGACAGCCATGGACCATACATGGCAGGATGTACAGTTCAATGTCTCAGGCCATGGACATGAGAACTGGTTCTGCCAGGAGTCTCACTGCCACCACGAGGCCCAAGGTCAGATGCAGTACTACTCCCTGATAGTGACTTCTGTATGCTGGATCGATGTTCCTGACAGGACTGGCCAGGACCACATCCCCATGGCCTACTTTGTTGTGGTGTGGATAGCACCCTCCCTTTGGTAGTGCTGGTGGTACTGCCACTACAGAAGTGTGGATGTGCACGGCCACATGGACTATCAGCTGATGTTGTTACTGACCTACGTCCACGTGGCCAATGCCCTACTCCCACCACATGGTCAAGCACAGACATTGCACAGTCAAGCACTGACAGTGTCTCACCCACCATCTATTCACGATAGAAGCATGTTTCTCAGTGAATATTAACTCAACTGAAAGTTGTTGCTGTGTCTCTACAGAGTACTTGTTAGAATTTCTGTGTAGCCGTTGATAGCAGTGGGGGTAGTTTCACCTCATCACTAATATCTTGTCCTACCTTATATAAGTGGTACATTCTGGGTTTTTTCTACTTATTATCTGAGCTTTGCTCCAGGTAAGATCTACCTGAAATCCACTGGATGTATAAGTGAATTTAAGTACACTTTTATCTGCTCTTTTTCATATAGTTCTGCAGTTTATTTATTTGTGTTTCTCACTGAATATTAACTCAAATGAAAGTTGTGGCTGTGTCTCTACAGTTAGTTCCCACCCTCCCTCCCGGTTTTTGTTTTGGTGTTAATGTTGGTGGCTTTGAAATTGCCCACCCCTCTTGTAAATTTGTACTTGGATACTCCTTCTGGGCCTATCCCATTTGCTCACTCAACTGAGTGCGGTGAGATCATATTCTGATTTCAGGCATTTCTACTGTGTAGAAAGAGAGCATTTGGGAAGGACAACCCCTGTAGCCTCTTAATCCTGCTCTGTTCCCTCCCTAAAAAAATATATATTAAATAAATAAATAAAATATACACATATTTTATTCAGCTGCTCTTACTGTAACTGTCTTAGTTGCTGTTCTGCGTGCTATCTGTTCAGTTGCTCTTACTCTGCACTTATTACTGCTTGTTAGTAGCCTTCTAATTTACTGCCTTCTGCACTTGTTTTTTAGTCATTTTTTAATTTAATTGCATTTATTTAAACTGTATTTGCTGTAATATTGCTACACACTCAAGTGTGCTAGCCTGCACTGCAATTTGAATTGTATTTACTGCTGTCTTAGCTGCTTTTCTGTAAAAAAAAAAAAAAAAATTCTAAGCTTGTTTTCTGCCTTTCCTGTAACTAGTCTAGTCCAGATACAGACTTGCTGTATCCAGGACTGTTGATAAGCTTCTGAGCCCCCCAAGCCTTTCTGTGTTGGATGGAAGCCTTCTAGCTTATCAGTGGGAGTGGTAAGCACTAGGTAGCCTATCTACCATGAGAAGAGTGGGTTTTGGCCCAGAAATTGTAGTTCATTGGCCGTTTGGGCAGTTTTTCCATCTCTTTCTACTTTCTGGTTTAAAAGCCCGTGTTTGCATTTGGACCCCACCTTTCCTGTAACTAGTGTAGTCCAGGTACAGATTTGCTGTATCCAGGACTGTCGGTAAGCTTCTCAGCCCTCCAAGCCTTTCTGTGTTGGAGAGAAGCCTTCTAGCTTATCAGTGGGAGTAGTAAGCACTAGGTAACTTATCTACCACAGAAGGAGTGGTTTCTGGCCCAGAAATTATAGTATATTGGCCGTTTGGGAAGCTTTTCCATCTATTTCAACCTTCTGATTTAAAAGCCTGTGTTTGCACTTGTTTACTGCCTTTCCTGTTATTAGTCTAGTCCAGGTACAGATTTGCTGTATCCAGGACTCTTTGTAAGCTTCTGAGCACCCAAGCATTTCTGTGTTGGAGGGAAGCCTTCTAGCTTATCAGTGGGAGTGGTAAGCATTAGGTAGCCTATCTACCACAAGAGGAGTGGTCCCTGGCCCAGAAATTGTAGCTATTGGCTGTTTGAGCAGTTTTTTTCCATCTCTTTCAACTTTCTGGTTTGAAAGCCGCACTTGCGCCTCTTTCCCGCCTTTCCTATAACTAGGCTAGTCTGGTTACAGAGTTGCTGTATCCAGGATTGCTAGTAAGCTTCTGAGCCCCCCAAGCCTTTCTGTGTTGGAGGGAAGCCTTCTAGCTTATCAGTGGGAGTGGTAAGCATTAGGTAGCCTATCTACCACAAGATGAGTGGTTCCTGGCCCAGAAATTGTAGCTATTAGCCTTTTGGGCAGTTTTTTTTTCCATCTCTTTCAACTTTCTGGTTTAAAAGCCACACTCAAGCTTGTTTCCCACCTTTTCTGCAACTACCCTAGTCCAGATACAGAGTTGCTGTATCCAGGACTGTTGGTAAGCGTCTGAGCCCCACAAGCCTTTCTGTGTTGGAGGAAAGCCTTCTAGCTTATCAGTGGGAGTGGTAAGCACTAGGTAGCTTGTCTACCACAAGAGGAGTGGTTCTTGGCCCAGAATTTGTAGTTTATTGACCATTTGGACAGTTTGTCCATCTCTTTCAACTTTCTGGTTTAAAAGACCACATCTGTGCTTGTTTCCCACCTTTCCTGTAACTAACCTACTGGGAAGCACTAGAAAGCCTTAAACTGATACAAGCCTTCTAGCTTAGAAGAGAGACTTTGGAGTGATTAAGTATCAGTTTTCTGTACTTTCTTGCTGTACTTAACTGTTTTCCACCTAAACGCCGATTTTCCAGCAGTTATTGTGATTCAAAAGCTTGTTTTTTTTCACATATTCTACTTATTTGACTGCCTGCACTTTTAAAAAGTCGTTTTTTGTTTAAATAATTTGTTTAACTGTTGTAGGCTACACACTAAAGTGCGATAACCTTTTCTGATCGTTTGTAGTCGTTTAAAGCTGTTTTAAGTGTATTTTTTACTCTATTTGCCTTATCTTTTCAAAAAAAAACCAAAAACAAAAAACAAAAAAATTCCTTGTTTCCTGCCTTGCTAAGCTAGTATAGTCCATTTTTCAGGCTAGTGCTGAATTCAGGGCTGTGTTACAAGTTTCTGAGTTGCCCATACCTTACTTGGATAGAAGGAAGTTTCTCTGTTCACCTGCGAGAGAGGGGAGCTTTGAGCAGCCTATCTGTCCCTGGAGGAGTGGTTCCAGTCCAGAAGTTAGTAGTTTATTGGCCATTTTGGGCTAATTTCTATCTCTTTCATTTCCCTGCTATAAAAACCAAGTTTGCACAGTTTTGTGTGCCAGGCAGTGCTGGTTAGCTAGGGTTAAATTATTCCCGGCTCCACTAAGTCTCATCTTCAGTTTTTCCCTTGAAACTAGTCTAACTCTCAACCTAAGCACTCAGAAAGCATCCTACAGCCCAGCACTTGCTCAAACCTAATAGCAAGCACTAATATACCCTGACACTTGATTGCCCAACAGGGCAAGGCTCTTTATTTACCCCTCAACAACCAAGCGACTAAGCAGCTCACCCTACTATTCAGGCATGACCAAAGGGCAATTTCAAGTGTACTCTCCAGCCCAGCTGGTGATATTGGGCGATTTCAATTACCCTACCATTAACTGGGAAAACTACTTGAGTACAAACTCCCAGGCCCAGCGCTTCTTGGAGTTCATCAACTCAAATGTCCTGGATCAGCTGGTAAACTCCCCTACCAGAAGTGAAAACATATTGGACCTGGTCATCAGAAACATGAGCAACAGGTGTTCCACACAGGAGGGCAACCCATCACTGGTTAGACCACACAATAAACTAATCACTCTGGATGTCCACAATCCACCACCACCCCCAACTAAGGAAACCACAGTAAAAAACTTTTCTAAATCAAACTTCACCTTACTTAAGACAGAGGCCGTAAGTTTCACAGCCCCACACTAAAGGATAATGCTGCCCAAGATGCAGAAACCTTTACAAATGCACTCTATGAGCACCTACAAGGATGCATGGATCGTGCCATCCCTAACAAAACCAAGACTCACTCTTCTAAGAGAAGGAAACAAGTCTCGTGGACCCCTGCCATAAACAGGCTATACAATAGAAGGAGGAAACTAGTTCAGAAAAATAGCAAATCCCAAGAAAGAAAGACATCCCTGATCAGTATTAGTAAGAAACTGAGGTCCCTCATAAAATCATCCAAGGCTAACTTCGAAAGAAAAATAGCCAAGGATTCAAAAGATAACCACAAAGCCTTCTTTAGCTATGTTAAGAATCTAAGTGGCAACTCGCAGACATGCACTGAACTAGTACAAAATAGCACAAAATATACTGAACCTACTGAGATTGCCAACATCCTGGCAGATAGGTTCAGTGCAAACATCACCCCCCTCTCACCCCCAAAAGGGCCCACAACAATACCAGAAAAGTGTAGTGTCCCGGAAATCACAGACGCACAGGTGAAAATAGCCCTTTCAAAAGCCAAAAACACAGTGTCATTGGGTCCAGATGGTGTCCCAGGCTGCGTCTTGCATGAACTACAGAATGAACTAACCCCCCCCACCTAAACACACTGTTCAACCTCAGCCTCTCCACAGGTTATGTGCCCATAGAATGGCGCACAGCAACAGTTATTCCACTCCACAAAGGAGGGGCCACAACTGACCCTGGTAACTATCACCCTATAAGCCTGACTAACCTGGTCTGCAAGGCTATGGAGCACATCATCATGGAACTCATTAACAAAGACATTGGGAACCTCCAAACACTTGACCCGACCCAGTTCAGCTTTGTTAAGGGCAGATCATGCCTACTAAACCTGGTTGACTTCTTTGAGACAGTCACCAAGGCCACAGACAAGGGAAAGTTTGTTCACACAGCCTACCTTGACCACACCAAGGCTTTCAACACCATTCCCCTCTCGGGTATTACAGAAAAGCTCACCAGCCTGAACATAAACCCCTACATCATGAGATGGGTTGCCAACTGGCTTACAGATAGAACTCACACGGTAAGAATAGCAGGCTCCAGGTCCTACTCTAAATTAGTCACAAGTAGTGTCCTGCAAGGCTTGGTCCTGGGACCCCTACTGTTTGGCATATACTTCTCAGAAGTACAGGCAAACACAGAAGGACTATGGCTAACCAAGTTTGCCGATGACTGAAAACTGGGAGCCATAACTGACTCTCCGGCTGACATGGACATCCTCCAAAAGGGCCTTATTGAGACGGACACCTGGTGTCAAAGTCACGCCTCAAGCTAAATGCCAAAAAATGCATAGTCATCCCATTTGGGAAAAACAAAAAACCCATGAATTACCACATAGGTGGCAACCACCTTAATACAGAAGAGGTAATAAGAGGTCTGGGGACTCAGGTAGATAGTAATCTCTCCTTTGGCAATCATATTGCTAAAGTAGTTAGGAAATCCTTCTATGTGGCCCATCTAATTACTAAAGAGTTTGCATCTAGAAATAAAGAGGTTATAGTGCCCCTCTACTCGTCACTCATCAGACCCATCATAGAGTACAATGCCCCATTTGGGATGTACCTCACAAGACACTTCCAACGGCTGGAGAGACCACAAAAGTACCTCACCAAGAGGATTACTGGCCTCAAACATATGTCCTATGCAGCCCGACTGATAAAACTCCAGCTGTACTCAGTGGAATATCGCTTACTCAGAGGTGATCTCTGCCTGACTTACAAAGCCATGTCCAACTCAGAATTGATGGACATGCTCCACCTAAAGAAATCCGAGTCACTGCAAGCCATGTGCTCTAGTGAGCTAAACCTCGCCAAAACAATAACTAGAACATGCTGGAGGGATAGATTCCTGTTACAGAGACTCCCCATGCTTTGGAACAAAATTCCAAACTACATTAGGCAGAGCCCCTCACTAACACTCTTCAAGAGAAACCTTGACAATTGGATGGGTAACAGAAAATACACCCCTGGGATCATTTCATTGGCTCTGCTTGACAGAGTATCAGTTAATTAATCACTGGGGTGGAGAAAGCTGACACACTCTGGCTAGGCTTATAAATGCCCTCGGGCATATAGCCTAGTACTTACCTATGAACCTATGTGTGGCATCACTAAGGCTGTGGAGGTCATCACACATGACAGGAAGTGTTGCATTCATGACCCTTAGCATCTGTCTAGTGTTGCATTCTGAACATGCATCTGCATCCATGGCAGACTGAAACATGCATCTGGTGACACCTGCTGGGACACTTGCAACAGGGCTTGATGGGCAGCAGTCTTCCTTTGAGCATCCCTGTCCATCAGCCTGTGTGGGACCTCACCTGCTCTCTGGCTATGGCTAGTGTCTACACTCACACTTGCCATAGTCACCACACTTGCCTGTTCCATGCCACCACACTCTAACTGTCCATTATCTGTGGCTGCTGGGGACTGGGTATGTGGGGGCATACTGACTGTGTGCAGGGACATTGTGGGTGAAAGTGGGATGCCAACCAATGGTACAGATTCAGCCTCTGATAACCCCACCTGTGCCTCACTATCACCACCATCATCATCAGAGACTGCTAAGGCACTGACATCAGGTTGTGAGGGGGAGTTACCTCAACACCCATGTTCACCTGTGCGGGGAAGATGACATATGCAAATTAATAACTGCACTATAATGTTTGCTGATACACAGACACAGACACATACACATGCACGCACATGTGTGAGCAGAGGCGCACACACACACACACACACACATACACACACACACACATACACACACACACACACACACACACACACACACACACACACACACACACACATGCACTCACACAGACACATACAGGTAAGGTGGCACAAAGGCATTATATAGACCACACAACTTCTGAATGATGACATGCACAACACACAATCAGACCACAACAGACACACTCTGGAATAGGTCCTCAACAACATGCAGTGCAGTTATGTCCACTTAATCACTTAATGATACACTGTACCCGTGTACACAATATTGATGTACCCCTGTACAGCACAGTGGCAACACCTACAGAAACATACATGCCAATATGTTACAGCTCCTGCAAATTGGCTCCTATGATGACCACTGTGATGCACTGCAGTTAACCCCACCACAAGTTAACATACACATATTGTAATATGGCTAAGAGTAACAGTTGTGTGCATGGAAAAATGCATGCCCTTAACATGCTTAGGTATTGGTGGGACACAAGATATTTCCATACTCACAGGTTTCAGGCAGCTGTTCTGCAGCCAGACCAGAGGGACCTATGAAGTTGTGGGGGAAAGGTATTTTCAGCACACTCACATGTGTCATTGGTACAGGATAAACGATGCAGTTCTGAACATGTACGGTGCAAGCTCTGATACTACATAATTTGCTTTCATTCACAATAGATGTGCACTTGTGTGCATTACAAACCCCACCCACAAATGCAGTTTGACCTGACATATGCATCCAGATACTCCAAGGATGCCAGTATGAATGATATAGTATTAAAGTGATGTCCACTGGAGACTTACCTAGACGTTCCCCACCTCTTGACTGTGTGCCACCCACCTACACAGCATAGGTTTGTATGGTTCCTTGGGGTGCAGTGGCTGCCCCAAGAATGGCAATAAACTCCTCTGTTGGTGTAAGAGGGGGTTGTGTAGCAGGATCCCCACCTGTGGCTGTCTGGTCCCTGCCTATAGCTGCAACCCTTTGCCAGGCATGGTGGATGAGGTCAGTGGCCCTCTGCCTGACCTGTGCATATTTTCAGCCATGCTGCCCCAGATTGTTCACAGTGGCCACTAGGTCTGACCACATGGCAGTCTGCTGTTGCAGCTGCTGTCTGCCCCTCCCAAACATGATTGTGTGATGCATTCTCATGGCATCTAAGATTGCCCCAGTCTCAGTGTCTGAAAATTGATGCTGCCACTGTTGGGAGATTCCACCTGAAAGACATGAACAGGGAAACACATCACAGGACCTCATACATTGGGCACCATTATGGACAGATCCTGAACATCCATGTTTGGTAGCACTATCCACCACTAACACCCACATCATACCCCTGACATCTATCAGCACTGTGTGTATGTGTGTGTGTGTGCGTGTGCGTGTGCGTGTGTGTGTGTGTGTGTGTGTGTGTGTGTGTGTGTGTGTGTGTGTGTGTGTGTGTGTGTGTGTGTGGGTAGTTTCACCATACTGGCATTACAGCATACATTGCACTCCTGATCCTGATGTTTCATGTTCCCCCCAGTGAGGACCATTAATATGCATAATCTTCCATTCATCATTCACTTTAGATGGCACATGCAGCAGCTGGGGTCATCACAGATGTTCCCTACTAGGGCATACCAGCCCATCAGACATCTACTGTACACCTATAGGCTATGAGGCCAACCCTCGCCCTGGTGTCATACACACCTGTGAAGAGTTACCTCACTCTGGCATGCCAGCCTGTCACACACTCCACATTGCTGGGATTGCTGCACGAGTATGGGTCATGCTCCACTCTGTTAACACACACACACACACACACACACACACACACACACACACACACACACACACACACACACACACACACACACACAGAGCCTCCACATGGTGAATGACCTGAACTGGCCTTGTTGGCAGCTTGGATGCATGTCACACACATTCACCCTGCGGGGGAATGGGCACCCTGTCCACATCAGGAAGAGTAGATACCTACACCTTTGCAGGTGTAACATGGCCAACTGGATGGTTAATGGCACATACACCCTTGGGATACCACTTATGTCCCTGGTGGATAGGGACATCAGCTGCTCCCTTGCATACACATGGGCTAACATGTGGCTTAGGGATATGGCTGCTCAGGGCCCATAGCCTAGTAACCTGGTATGGTATGTGGAATACCATAAGTGGCCTGTCTGCTGTGACAGACTGTGTTGTTATGTGTCCACAGACATCAGTGCCATCGACTGCTGGTTGTCCCATATGGGCAGTGTTATAGTACCATGTACTCATGCCTACATCCCACAAATAGGTGAGTGCTCCTACAGGTGCATGTGGATATTCCAGGAACATCTGAGCTACACAATAACTGAGATTAGTGCATATGTGTTGTAGGGTGATGTCCTCATAGGTGTCTGATATCTTCAGCACCCAGATGTTTGGGGAATGTGTACGTTTGCCTGAGAGATGTAGACCCCACTGCCAGACAAATGTGTATTTCCGCACACCAGTTGAACAATACATAATGTCTGTATACATAGTTTGGGGAATGTGTCTGTGGCATGCCAGACCTCTGGGGGCTCAGTGATGGTATCTGGGTATCTGGGACTGTATCCATTCACTTACATTGTATGCTCAGTATGTACACACTGCTGCTCACCCAGTGCCAGCATCCACCCACTACTACTACCTATAACTTGCTGCCCTGCTGCAGGGGTCACCAGGTATGCCAGCCATAGGTGTGAGGCAATCAGATATAGGTGTGGAGTACACATTCACCTAGGCAGAGTATGTCAGGAATGGTCAGAGAGACCCAGACAATCTGTGAAACTACCCTGTATGACATTGTCAGACTGATAGGAGCTCACTGACAGCATATGATGTGATATGACATTTGTATCCACCAGTGCATACTGTCAGTTTGTTACCACTGCACTGGCCTGATCAGGAGCCAAATACTTGCCACTACCACCAGTGAGGGATGTACACAATGGCAGGATGATAAGTACATGCCCATTAAAGTACAATTACCCTTCAGAGCACACAGAGGTCACAGTTAGTGTGGGGACCATTTCCCCCTCTCTTTCCACAACCCCAATAACACTCCACATTGGCACACAAATGAGGTTAACATCTCATCAGAGCGGTCAGTCCTAAACATCTGTCACCCTCACTGTCCAACCAGTTGTTCGGGTACCTGGCCAAGTAGCTGACACACACACTTTGCTATTTGCATTTTGAATCGCACACACACACACACACACACACACACACACACACACACACACACACACACAAGCACATGCACACTCACATGCACGCACACTCCTATTAAAGTCTGGAACAACTTTGCTACCTATTGGCCCTTCAGCCCAGACTTTAAGGTAGTTATGACTGCCACTGTCCATCTCTGTAACAGCTACTGTAAGGCCCTCAACAAAGGGTAACAAATCCTATTGTGTGATGAGCCTATTAGCAAAATAAGTGTGACCAAGACCATTGCTATTTGAGTGAGCTATACAGTGTCACCATGTGCATATGCAAGTACACTAAGAGCTGACTTAGTGCTATACAGATCAGACAAAATGACAAGGTGTAACAATATGTGACAATAACTAATAAAGGAACAAGAGAATACTCTATCAATGCAGTAACTACGCAGTTCAGACTCACAGAAATTCATATATGACAACATTGCAGGACAGTCTGAAATACATACAGGAAACGTGTAAAGTACTAGGTGCATAGGTTCCTTGAATGATACTAGGCTATTCGCCCAGATGTCCTTATAAGCCTAGCCCAGATGTTTACCCATGTCCCTTCAAAGTCAGCACCTGTTTCCCCTGTCCAGCTTGGACACAGGTGGAATCCCACGGGTGTATTTTATGTTTCACATGCAGTCATCCAGCTTCTTCCTGAAGAAAGCTAGAGAAGTACTCTGCTAGACATGGGTAGGGACTGTGTTTTACAGACAGTGTATTGTTTGAGACATAAGCCTATCCCGCCAACAAGTACTATTCATGTCACAGAACAGGTGAGGGCCTTACATGCGGATTGCATGAGTGGGGTTTGTCTTACGGATATGCATAAACTCCATCAAGGCTGGTTTGGGAATGGAATTGTTAGCCAGACACACATTACCTATGATCCGTTTGTATGACGCTGAATAGAGCAACAGGGCTTTCAGCCTATATGTATAGGATAGATGTTGCAGACCTTGGATTTTCCTGGTCAGGAACATCTATGGTCTCTGCAACTGCTGCATGTGTTTGGTAAGGTACATGCCAAATGAGCCAATGTACTCAGTAATGGGTGTAATATGGGAGGAGTACAGGAATGCTATGGCCTCCTGGTTCCTGGATGAAATACCCTTATTTGTGATTTGGGCCACATAGACAGCCTTCTGTACAATGTCGCCAGCGTGGTGGGAAATTGTCAGGTTGCTATCAACCTTGTTGCACAATTTGCCTCATGCCTGATTGCATGCTCAGTACATTGCTATTACTGTCATAACTAGTGTGGGTGACATCTACCACAACAGGAATAATGATGCATTCCCTGGCATTCAGTTTGTGGCAATGCTTCTGGC
This sequence comes from Protopterus annectens, assembly GCF_019279795.1. Classification (NCBI taxonomy): domain Eukaryota; kingdom Metazoa; phylum Chordata; order Ceratodontiformes; family Protopteridae; genus Protopterus; species Protopterus annectens. Next base: position 1,042,630,953 of record NC_056730.1, on the reverse strand, counting down.
ACCAGTCATTAATTTGGGTAAGAGCCTCTTGGAGAATGCTCACATCACTATGGGGATGTAAGACAGTGGCCACCTTGCAGTCATTGGTAAACCTGGTCAGTCACAGACCACTGTTTTTTTCTTGCACCTCAGAAGATTATATCCTAAACAGCAGAGGCCGCCAGACAGATCCTTGGGTACACCGCTCTTTAAAGGTCAATCACTAAGTGTAGCTTCCACTACTTTGACTGAGTGAGTACTATCATTGAGCCAGTTAGCTACCCATCTGGTAATATTCAGGTTGATGCCTAGCTGTGTAGGCTTATGCATTATGGCCGACTGGGTATTATTGTCAGAGGCTTTGGGTAGGTGAAGTTAGGCAGTGTGCACTGTCTTCCCCTCATCCATGTGTTTGTTTACCACTTCAAAGCAGTCAACCAGGTTTAGCAGGGCTCATCTCCCTTTGACAATACCAAACTGTGTTGGCTCAAGCATTCTGAGGTTACCGATGTCCCTGTTTATAAGGTCCTTGATAATGCCTTCCATGGTTTTGCAGATCAGGCTAGTTAGGCTGATCTGCATATGATTGGCTGGGTCAGTGGATGCTCCACCTTTGTGTAGAGGGGTGACAGTGGCTGTCCTCTCTACAGATGGGATAACACTGGTGCTCAGGCTTTGGTTGGCTACAGTGTACAATGGAGCTGAGAGCTCATGCCTGAGTTCATGTAGGATGCAGCCAGGGATGTTATCAGGTCCCATGGGGACTTCAGTTTTATGCCCTTGAGTAGGCATTACAGACCTGCTCCCTGATGATGAGAGGATGGGGGCAGGTGCTGTGCATGTCTTGCTTTACTGATGGGAGGACAGGGGGTGAGGTTTTCACTTAAACTGTCTGCAGCAGGTTTGCTATATCTATGGCGTATGTGTATGTGGTGTTATTGACCACCAGTACAGAGCAGATTTGGGTGTTGCCTCTGTGATTGCAGACATATGTGACAAAGGCCTTGTGATTGGCCTTGGTGGATATGTCCAATTTGCACTCAAAGTTAGCCTTACAGTAATTCACCTTTGACCTTATTTACTTGTTCAGACAAAGGTGAGATTGCTTCCAATTTGGCACCTGCTCCTTCTTGGCTCTGTACAGCCAATATTTCCACCTATTATGGAGTTTGTGTATTGCTGGTGTCCACCACAGATGTTTACTCTACCTTGGTGGAGATGATTTTGTCCACTTAAGTACTGCTGAGTCCATACAACTATGTAGGTGCTCATATAGATGTTTGGTGTAGGCTTGGATACAGTTAAATACTTTTCCAATTTCAGCCTAGTAATTGTCATCAAACTACTAATTATTTCTGTTTCAAGGCAATACAACAACATATAGCTGTAGACATTTATGTCTGTTTGATGCACTGAAACTAAGACTACATATTTGTAAAACAAGTACAGCATACTTACCTGATGTTTTGTAACTCATGTCTGTATGTTTGGGGCTTCCAGATACTGCTATTCCTACATACATGTGCACAGGTAATACTTGATATACATTTCTGTTCTTTGTCAGTATGGCACACTGTGTTTACACTCTTGCAGCTCAGTCATACCTCTCAACCTGTTAGAGCAAAACATCTGTACAAAGGCACACATAAATGGGGGGGGGGCAAAGGCCCAAAAATAGTGACACTTTATAAATATTGCTGTAATGCACTTAGACAGTTGATAGCAAAGTAGGTTTTACATTCACAGGAATACTCTGAAGGACATGACATCTTGCATTCAAATATATCCTATTATGTTATGACTTCAGTCTTTACAGAGTTGCCATTGATTTGCCAGACAAAACACAACTATATGAGAAAATGACTATAAATATGAGGTAAACATGTGGTCAGTCTGCAAAACTCGACAGTTGAAAGGTATGAGCTAAGTATATAACATACAGTTCAACACACACTTCTGCTCCAGTTGTTTACTATGCACATACCTTATATAGGTCTCTTACATTTGTAAGACAAGCATATGTATCATAGTAGCATTCAGAAGTGACATATGATGAATATTTACAACATCCCAGGTAGCTGGCCTGGCAGTGTCACAGTCAGTATTGTACAATAGACACTCCAGTAGTAGTCATATGTGAGCAGACCTTTACTGGGGTGACTCAGGGGCTAGAACTGTGATCTATGTCACTACAGACAGAGCCAGTAGGGATGGCCATAGGTGGTGGACAGGAACATGTCAGTCCAGCAAGTTTTGTTGAGACCTTTTGTTTAACTTCCTATTTCCCATTATTGCATCCTCCCTTCTGCATTCCATTAGATGCGTAATTTTTTGACATACCTGTTATAGTGCTTTAGTCTTTTCGAAGAGTAATCCAGAATTGTAGCTTTCTGTATTCACAGTCTGCCTTTGCATAGAAAGGTTCAGACCTGTTTTGCATAGGCATCAGCTTGCCTTTTGTAGGTAATGATCATGAGCAGGTGATGGCCTATGCATCAATTGGTGTCTCCCACTTGCTAATTGTATCCAGAACAGCTGTGTTGTCTTTCCATTAGCCAATGGCATGGTAACACAATGCTATAATTAAGTCCTTCATTTGGGCCTTGCCCCTTTTCCTTGCATGTGAGGGGGACATTATGGAGGTGAGGGAGCTACAGCATCACAGAGGGTAGGTGGAAATACTGTCCACTGTTTGGATTGATGTGCTATATCCACAGTTTTGCATGCTGTGTCTGCATACCTGTCAACCTCTTAGCACAAGACATGTGGAGAAAGCCCAACAAAATGGGAGACAAAGTTCCAAAAGTAGGGACAGATTGCAAATATTGCTGTTATACAGTTAGAAACTTACTAGATTAACTGGGTTTGTCTAGATATGCATTGTCTGTGTAATTTGAAGTCTGACACTAATATGTATATGACATACCTCTTAACTGTCCAGATTTTCACAGAATGTCCAGAGGTCTGCCTTTTATGTTTGGTCTTTTCCTCAGACAATTGCTTTTGGCAAATCACTAGGATGATCAGAGGATTGAAATCAGTAAATAATGACATCCATTTGTGTTTCAGACTTCATATCCTTCAGAAAATGTATGTTAAAACAAATCCTGTCACTCCAGCAACGTTTTCAGTTTATAACACCAATATTTAAAATATGTCCCTAGTTTTGGACCTCTATCCCCCAAATATGTCTCGCTTTGTCTAGATGTCTTACACTAGGAGGTTCAGAGGTATGGTATATCATTATTTAGTGACTTCACTCTTGATATCATCCCAGTGATTTAGCAGAATCCCAGAAATTTTATGAGGAAGAGGCCATAAATATGAGCCAAAACCCTGGATGTTCTGTTGAAATCTGTACACAGTTGAGAGTTATGTATGTCTGGCCATTATTAAGACTTTCAAGATTGTGTAGCAGTATAGTGTGTCAATGTTTATTAGGCTGAGTAGGGAGGGGGCAAATGTGAGTGTCAGATCCTTTTCTATCTGACTGTGCATGCTGCTACAGTTGTTGGTGGCCTATCAGCTGTATGTTTGTTGGGGCAGACTGATATGTGTCCCTTAAAACTTCAGGATTCCAAGTACACTGTGACTTGGGGCAGTATGTATAGGAGTAGTGTGTGACTGGCAATCAGGATATGTTTTTTTCAAACAGTTGTTATACTCTAGAGGTCAGTTGGCTTACTGGTATGTTGGTTTGACTGTAGTGCAAATGGTTGTGAGTAGACAATTTCTCACCAATGTCTGTTTTTCCCTACAGTTACATCCCTATAGTGCATGATATATTTGCAAATGCATGAGCAATTCCCTAGAGCTGATTTGGTGTAGTGTTGTGTTGGTCTGGCTGGTGAAATGATTGGCAGCTCTCAGTGTTTTTTCCCTAATGTCACATGATTGCACTCATACCTCTCAACTGTCCAGATTTTCATAAAAAGTCCAGATGCTTGTCTCATACTTTTGGTCTGTTCCCCATAATTGTTGTGTATTTCTGACAAGTCAATGGGATGATGTGAGAATTGAATTCACTAAATAATGACAAGCATTTGTGTTTCAGACTTGAAATATTTCAGAAAATATATGTTAAAACAGACATTGTTACTCTAGCAACTTTCTAAGCTTATAAAATCCATATTTAAAATATGTCCATATTTATGGGCCCTTGTCCCCCAACAAGAGGTTGAGAGGTATGACTGCATTTCATAATATATATATATATATATATATATATATATATATATATATATATATATATATATATTACATATACATATATATAGTGTATATATATATATATATATATATATATATATATATATATATACAAAAGCATTACTAATGCTACATAACTTTTTCCCTAATGTTAGATGACCATAATGCATGATATATTTACTGAAGCAGTAAAAAACTCTCGCAGCGCATGTGGTGTAGTGTTAGTTCCTTTAACTGCAGTGCACAGGGTCCTAGGTCCAAGACTTAGGAGCGCTGATTGTTGTGTTGCTAGGCAGAACAGTGGCTGAATGAAATAGAGTGATTAAAGCAGCTTTGCGCAGGTTTGTGTGATACTAAGCAATGCCAAAAGGCACTTAGTCCTGCTTGGCTTCGCTTAGCATTACTTATTCCCATTTAAGCTCATTCTACTTTCAAAAAAGAAAAGAAAAAAAGGTGATAGGAAAGTGGTGAAATGGGGACAAGCAGGGGGTAAAATATTAGGAAAAGCAGATAGGGATGTGCAGGATGGGTGTAGGAAAGGAACATAGCTTTACATTTCTTCTGCAGCAACAGCTGCGAATGATGTGGAACATTTGGAATTTACAGTGTCACCCCCACAGGGAGAAGTGTTGGCAACATGCATTTGTAGAGTAATTTGAGGGTATATTGATTTATGTCACTGTACATGGGGGCAAAATGTAGAGCTACGTATGGGTCAATGATATTTTTTGCGGGACAGATGCCCTCTTTTTTTTTTTAAAGGTGAGAGTGGGATGTTGAGGAAGGGCTGTAGGTATATTTGGGGAAGTAGGTTGGGTAGGATAGGTTGCATTCGCAGACAGACAAGACACAGAAGACAGCAGACGGGGGTGGTATATGGCACATGAATGGGTAAATACCTCGGGCAGGGAGGGTGGTTGGGTATCAGTGGCCTATGAGCCCCCAAATTGATACAGTGGGACTGAGATCACCACCCATGGGAAGTCACCACTGCACCTTCACAGCTCCAAAGGTGGCTGTGCTGGGGGCTGGACAACAGGAGCAGGCTGCCGCTTGAGCTGCATCAGTCTGCCCTCAATCTGGATTAGTCATCCATCCAACTCTGAGTGGATGATACTGTGCACCATACCCCGGAACCTCTTGCAGGTGACTGATTCCTCTCCACACCCATGCCCGGGGGGGGGGGGTTGGGGAAGTTCCACCAAAGGGTGGTGCAGGACCAGTGGAGGGGGCAGTTCCAGGTCGGGTCCTGGATGTGCTGGGCCCAGTGCCATGGCCAGATGAGGCAGGACAAGTGGATCTGCCGGGATCAGCCTTCCCAAACATGCTATGGTGTTGAGGTTTTATAAAATGTATTGGTTAGTCATGAACAAAACATTTCAAAATTAGTTATAACAGCATGCATGGGTGTTCCAATTAACCCAGAGCAATGGAATTCACACAATTGCAATGCAAACAGAACACATGCATATATGGAATAACAGTCAGTATTTTAACAGCATGTCAGTTAAATATGTGGCAACAGGCCACCAACAATGGTATCAAGATATATTAATATGTAAACAATTAAATATATTAACAATAACAGGATACAAGTCCCAACATTAGATTTTGTGAACAACATACCCGTAGTACATGGATGACAATTACTGATGCAGATAAGGGGTGGGGTGTAGACAAAAAAAGTCCATTAACAACTGTATAGGCATCTATTTTTCACAACAGTACTGCTCATTACTCTACAGATCTGCCCTCACTTTGCATCTACCTGTGGCCCATAACTTCTGTAGTACATACATAACTGTTAAACTGTCAAGCTGGAATGGTATGGAGCAAATTGTGAGTACTCTGGGTGCATGACTGAAGGGGACTTATACATGTCAGAGTTACATATATGACTAACAAGGTGTAGCCTGCACTGATGTTGTGTGAGTGTGCTACTGGCATTCTTCAGCTAGATTCATATCTGTGTCCAAGGTTATTGGTAACAGTGATCACTAGCCATGACAGAGTGACACTTGAGAGACATTTATCAGGAAGAGTGGATGGTGTATATCCTATCCTACTGTCTTTTGCAGACATGGGGTTGGACACTGGAACATTTGGACACAAAGTTTATTAGTACACCCATGATACAGCTACTACAATCATTTCTTTACCTGTACAACCTGTGAAGAAAATATCTGTTAACACTACGTGACTATTTGTACACATATTCAGGATTACTTGTCTGTAAATATTTACACATCTTAGTACCACTGCCTGGATTCAAACCATGGTCTTTGTGTGCAAAAATGAACAACATATTTATTTTTCAACACACTGAACTACTAGGGAACCACTGTCTCTTGCTTGACTAATTTATGCCTAATACTCACTTGGTTAGAAAGTCTGACCTTATAATCTAAGTGGAGTTTCACCAAAGACTGTAGTGACAGTTGAACATACATGCCTGATTGATAGTTATTGTACTGTGTATTAATCCTTTGAAAGCAGGTGTACACATTTAACCCCTAGTAGATGTGAATATGTGGGATCTGTACAGAGTATAGCAGGGAGCTGGGTTGCATACCTGACCCGTATACATTTGGACATCATATATTTGCAGCCTCCACCTATTACACTCTCATACTTGCCTGCATCACCATACCCACATTCAGGACTACATTGATCTGAAATGCAAAGGTTAACACAAGGAAATGCTGCCGGGGACACACTGTAATCCATTACACATTGCTAATCAAGGTTCAGATGTTAGTGCAGGACATATTTCATATTTCATTTATATCTTGTTTTACACATTCTATTTCTTCAACAAAAACATTAAACATAGCAGTTTGTAGTATACATCTTTATTTGCATAGCATGGCACAGTGCTTTCTTTCAGTTGATATTCTACATTCAGTACTACTGCATATCCTGTAGATCAATATTGGTATGACAAACTTTTTATTTATTCAGTACACTGAGAACACACTATGCCTACTGACAGTAAGCAATGTACTCCATCTTATTTATTACACTATATACTGCAAGATAAATCTGTACTCACCAGACTCTCATTGCAACCTAGCCAATCTTTCAGCATGGACCTCTAGGTTGCTAGCTGTCTCCTGTGCAGCTGTAGGGGAAATAAACATTAAGCATACATGTATATCATATACTCAGTCTAGAATTTGGTACTGATATGGGTGAGATACTTACTCACTACTGGGGCATCCCCATCTCAAGCTTCTTGGATCCATTGGGCCAAGAGCACCCCCTTCCTATGCTTTAGGTTGCTATAATGATGCTGCACCTGCTGACCAATTTGGGGGATTCTTGTAGCACTGGTGAGATCATGTGCCAGATGGTCCCAGGTCTCCACTTTGTACTGTGAGCCCTGGTACTGGCCCTGAAGCATTCTGTGGTCATGGTCTTTAACAAGAAGCCCAGCCATGATCCTGAACTCCAAGATGCCCCAGTGCTGTGCCCGAAAGCGCACTCCCTCTCCAACTCCAGACATAGCTCCTGCAGTGATCAAACTACAACAGCTTCTGGCTGTATTCCCACCTGTGTGATTTAAATAAGGCCATATTCCTGTCCTTTTCTGTCATTGGACAATTTTTGAAAATGCTGAGCACAGCTTAGCGGTATGCAAACCCACTAAGCTGAGTTGAGCAGTGCTTAAAGGGGCAAATGCTGAGCAGTGCTTAGCAGTGTGCAAATCCACTCAACTGAGCTGAATACTGCTTAGAATTAGACTTCTAAGCAATGCTCATACTGGCTAAGCACTGCTAAGCATTGCTCAGGTTTCATTTAAAAAAATATTTCAGAATTCAAATTAATTAATCATTACTGACATATTATTAAGCGTATATAATTTACTTTACATGATGTTCTCCTATGTGCTTTCATTACATTACCTTAGGGTATGACTATACTGTATGGGGCATTTTTGTTTACATGGGTGATTTCACATGTTATAGCCACTGACACTTCAATTTTGGACCAGCTACACTACCCTGGTTAAAAATATCAGTTACTACATAATTTAAAAGAAAAAAAAATAATTTTAACAATGCTTTCTCATGTAAAAATGAAGTATTTGCCTTCGTACTTGAACCGTGAACTCCTGCATGCAAAGCCAGAACTCTAATCACTATGCTATATCACCATTGAAGATTTTAGCTATACATTTCTATTTAGCTCCTATAAGATGTTTAAGCAATGCTGAGCCCAGAGTTGTGACATGCAAATCCCCTCTGATACACTTAAACTTCACTTATAATGGAAAAAAATTAATACAACCACTTTAATTACATATATTAATACTAATGCTGATTCAAATTTGGTAATACACTACCTGTCATTCTATCAACTTTCTAAGTCTGTATGAGGAATACTTTTTAAATTTGCCCTATTTTGGGACCTTTTTCCCACATTTATTTCATGGCTTTATCCAGATTTCTTGGTGGAAGAGGTTGAGGTGTGTGCATACCTCTCAACTGTCCAGATATTTGCAGACTGTTCAGATGTTTGGCTTATATTTTTGTTTTGTTCCTCATAAAATTTGTGGTTTTCTGCAAATCAATAGGATGATCTCAGGATCAAAGTCACTAAATAATGGCATATGTTTGAGTTTCAGACTTCCAATCCTTCAGAAAATGTATGTTAAAACAAACCCTGTTACTCTATCAACTTTCTATGTCCCAATTTTTGGATCTTTGGCCCCCATTTTGTTGGCCTTTGCCCAGAAGTTTGGCACTAAGAGGCTGACAGGTAAGGCTGTGTGTCCATGTCCATCCGTATGGCACTTTGACAATGCAGGGGGTGTGTTACAGTTCCTGTCATACACCCCCTGGATTGCTTCCCTTTCACAATCCTCCTTTCAGTGTCTGCAGACACTAAAAGCATTGTAAAGTGCTGTACGGCACTTTCACAATGCAAGGGGTGTGTCACTGTACCTATCACACAGCCCCCTGTATTGCTTTCATTGTAATTCATTGATTTCAGTTTCCATGGACACTGTTTTCATTTGTAAAGTGCCGTATGGCACTTTCACAATGCAGAGGGTGTGTGACAGGACCTGTAACACACCCCCTGCTTTTATTTCAAGTCCTAATACCTATTTCAGTTGCCATGGGCAATGTTTTACTGTAATCAGTTGCTTTCAGTGTCCACAGACATGGAAAGCATTTAAAAAGTGCCACACGGCACTTTGACAGTGCAGGGGGCATGTTTGATCTGTGAGCACTACTGCAACATGCCCCCCTGAACTCATTCAGTGTTTGTGTCCGTAGATCCAACTCAGTAGTATGCCTTCATTAATATGAAAGTCACCCTGCTGGGAGGGGGATGCGGACATGAACACCAGTCACTCTGTGTAGGAATAACACTATTCCTACATGGAGTTTATTGAATCCTGAGGACTGAGTAGTTCCAGAGTAGTTGTAGTAGTAGTAGCATTAATAATAATAATAATAATAATAATAATAATAATAATAATAATAATAATAATAATAATTTCCTGCAGTAAATGCAGGAATGGCAGAAAAAATTATTTTCATAAAGGTCACATGACATCTTCCATTTTTTTATGTTTTCTGACATCATATATTTACCCAAATCACGACAGAGCTGCAAAAAAAAATGAAAGTATGCTAACATTATGAACAGCAGACACAAAGGCCAGGATTCAGGAATACCTGCTCATTTTAAGTTTTTTTGAGTGAGGAACATTGAAGAGCAAGGTGTTTGAGATTCAGAAAACAACAGTACAGATTGCAGACAGCTGCAAAGCAAGGTTTAGCAAAATAATACACTAATGATGGTATAATGAACTGTGCTGCAAGCTGAGGAAGCAAACAATATGGCAGTGTGATTCAGAAATGTATAAAATATGCACAAACATTTCTTCCTTGCTTTAGCTCTGAATTCCAACACATGTTAGAATGCAGCCACAGGAAAACTTTAAAGAATGTCAGGGACTGGCACAGTCATTGTAAACCTGTACCTGCAACAGGCTGTCATAGTAGGTGCTGCTTCCGCCAGACATCACTCTTGAAGGTACAGGGTTTTTAGACCACTTTTGACCTGCCATGGGCTACATCAGATAGAAATACTTGATCTATATAGCGTAGATAGGGATACCATCCAGGAAATAACAGATCTCTATTGGCCCCATTAGAGGTCCCACAGAAATCATGAAAAAAAACATCCCAATGGATACTAAGGTATTTATTGCTTTATGTATTTTAGACACAGGGACTTTTCAGTAATTTTTTTTTTGGGGGGGCATATACCTGTTGTAATGGAAGAAAATCTGGATATCAAAAAACAAAAACATAAAACACCAGGGGTAGTACAGACTGTTATACTTATGGAGCAACATATGTTGGTACACAGTTACTGAACAACATTATACAAACAACAGTCTAATCAACAATGCAAGCACTGTAATACCCAAATGCATTCCACACCCCAAATAAAATCTTATAAACTACAGAACACAACAAATAATAGTAGATGCAAGAATAAAGACCTACAAAGTACAGAAAACATTATAAGCAGAGAAACAATGGTTAGTGTACCAAAACCTTATAGAACTCATTCAAGTCAGAGACAGTCTAAACTTTTAAGCATGTTACATTAATAATAATAATAATAATAATAATAATAATAACAATTATAAAGAACTCTGTACACATGAATGTGTGTATTGCCTGACTCCCATGAAGTACATTCCAGATGACTTGAACAGAATTTATTGAAACACTGTAGATAAATAACACTTATTGCAGGTATGTATTAACATACTATAAGAATCAGTAGTTGTATGGAAGAACACATACTTTGAAAGATTTCAAACACTATCCTATATAGTCCTAATCAAAACTGTTGATAGTAATTTTTTGTCAGCACTTGAGAAACAAGGTAATCTTCCCTGCGATGATGGAACTTCAGTAGCCCTATGTCCAGCATATGAGGTGTTGATAAACCCCTTTGGGTGTGAGGAATATTTTAATAAGCTCTCAACTCATTATCATTTCTGAATCATTCAATTTGCTCAAAGTATTGTGGAAATAAACATGGTGTTGGTTCCTGCATGATAATGTGCACATGCCCAAACAATACAAGAATGGGGATGGACAGTTTTGGCAACCTAATAGCTTGCAAGTGTCCCTCATTAGCAGTAGTGGTTGGTAAATGATGTGTTAAGCATCCCTGCTAATCAGAATTATACTTTGATAGGGTTTGTCAGACGAAAAAGGTTTACAAATATGTTTTAAGTTATACTAACTTACTTAGGATTGACCCTTGATGCACATACTTGTCAACATTTTGAAAAAAAATTGTCAGGTGCTTGTGCATACATCTCACACATCGAATGAAGATTGCTAACAGCACATATACTTTGTAAAAAATTGCTTATACTTATGGCAGTCTTTAACACATTCATTGTATACTACAGTGACCTCACCTACATTTTGTATATACTTTTTTCTTTTCCCAATGCTCTCTGACTGGATCATTTAATACTTACCAATCTGCATTCATTCTTATCATTCCGTTCTGAATTTTGGTATATACTTATTTTATTGGTCTATATCATATTGTCAAAGTCTTGACAACTTTGAAGCTCTTAAGGTCAAACTTGAAAGTTCGAAGTCTGACAACATCGAATGTCAAAAAAATAAAAAAAATTTGAAACTCAAAACAAAACAAAAAACCCGCTCTATGCAGGGGGGCAAGTGCCCCTGCACCCCCCACACCCCACAATACTTAAATATACCAACTCCAAGATCGCACTACAGTGCAGTAAAGGGAAATCTTCCCTTCCCACACTCTATGGTGATCGCCATTATATGTTTCGAAGTTGTGCAACTTCGAACTTTCAAGTTCGACCTTTAGAGCTTCAAAGTTGTCAGACTTCGACATTATGATATAGACCCTTATTTATTTATTTATTTATTTATATTTGTTGACCGGGAGTGTCCAACTGGATGTAGGTCCATTTTCAGTGGAGGCCTGGGGAGAAAAGCTCCACAGTTAAAATAAACAGACAGTAGTTACATTGGATTACATAGCGATTAACAATTTACATAGCAATTACTTACAACATATTTACAGATGAAGAACATAGTACATCAGTAGACAACTAGAATCTTTATCTGTGAAGTACATAACAGACATTAACAAATGTTAAAATAAGAAGTTCCTGCTGTATAAGTACTAGGCTTATGAGCATCTGAGCTTGCTATAATCAAGGTAGTTAGTGGAGCGGAAAGAAAGGTAGTGGTTGGATGGGGTGGGTGATATTAGAGTGGGAGTTGCAAGGGCATAGCCAGCATGTTTTTAGGTGCGCTTTTAGTAAAGTTTTGAAGTGGGTGCATGATGGTATGGAGGTAATTGTGGGTGGGAGGGAGTTCCATAATTTGGCTATGGTGCAAGAGAATAGTGCTTCACCAGAGAGTTATTGGCTTTAGTGATCTGCAAGTGATTTTTGTTGCTGGATCTTAGTGGTCTGGTGGTGCAGATAGGGTTGGAGTAGATTCTGGAGGGATGGGACATTTAGTGGATGGTTTACTAGTTTGTGGGGGAGTGAGAGTTAATACCATTGAAGGAGGTGAGGGAGTTCAAGCCAGCCCAGTTCAGCAAGTGAGAGGCAGTGGTGACTACGGTAGGATGCCTCTGTAGTGAATTTGGCAATTTTGTTGTAGCAGGTCTCTAGCTTGTTTAGATCGCATTGCCTTAGGTTGGTATATATTGGAGAGGCATAAAGTAGGGTGGAGATAAGGTGGGAATTTGCTATTGAAATCTTTGCTGCTTTGGTGAGAAGATGCTTATTTCTGTATAACGCTCCTAGTTTTTTGTGGACTTTTTTATGGTCATGCATATGTGAATGTCAAATTTTAGTTTATTGTCTATTTCCACTCCTAGCAATTTGGTGTGTTCAGTTGGGAATATAGTGGTGTTGTCTTTTGCTGTGATGTTAAAGTGAGAGTTGTTTTGAGTATGTTTGGTGGGTTGGAAGATGAGTAGTTTAGTTTTGTTTGGGTTGAGTATTAATTGGGCATCAGATAACCAAGTTTCAACAGAGGAAAAGGCTTCCTGTGTGACTTTTTGCAGTTTGGGTAGGGACTGGGCTGAGCAGATGATGGTCGAGTCATCTGCGTATTGTATGAGTGTGCCATGTGTGGTGGCAGAGGCTAGATTATTTGTGAAAACAGAGAAGAGTAGGGGCCCAAGGATGGATCCTTGGGGAACCCCTATGGAGACAGGTAGATGGGGAGATATGTCATTCTGCCATACAATGGATTGTTGGCGGTCAGACAGGTAACTCTGAAACCAGTTGGTGACTGATTGTGAGAAGGATAGGTTATTGAGGATAGAGATAAGTTGTTTGTGTGGGACAATGTCAAATGCTTTAGATAGGTCTAGGAAAGTAGCAGAGGAGAGATAGCCATTGTTTTTATGCTGAAGGATAGTGTTAGTAAAGGAGAGTAAGGCAGTGGTGGTGCTATGGTTTGGTTAGAAACCATGCTGAGTATTGGAAAGGAGGTTCATAAGTTCATAGGTTCATAGGTTCATACTAGGCTATCTGCCCTAGGGTATTTATAAGCCTAGCCAGAGTGTGTTTGGCTTTCGCCACCCATTTTAAATTAATTTTGCTATGCCCTTTTTCGAGGTTAGTATACTGTGCCTCTGTCTAACAGTGACACAGAAGTGATACCCGGGGTAAACCTACGATTTCCCATCCACTCATCAAGATTCCTCTTGAAGAGAGTCAGTGAGGGACTCTGCCTAACCTGGACTGGGATTTTATTCCAGAGTGAAGGGAGCCTCTGGGTTATGAATCTGTCCCTCCAGCATGTCCTATTTATTTCAGTGCTGAGGTTCAAGTCTCTTGAGTGCGTGGCTCAATGGGATTTGGATTTTCTGAGGTGCAGCATGTCCATTAATTCCAGGTTGGACATGGCTTTATACATCAGGCACAGATCGCCTCTGAGCAGGCGGTATGCCACTGAGTAGAGCTGGAGTTTCTTTAACTGGGCATCATATGGCATCTGTTTGAGCCCTTTGATCCTCTTGGTGAGGTACTTTTGGGGTCTTTCCAGTTGCTGCAGGTGTCTGGTAAGGTACATCCCAAAAGGGGCATTGTACTCAATTATGGGCCTGATGAGGGATGAGTAAAGAGGCACGATGACCTCCCCTCATCTAGATGTGAATCCCTTCATGATTAGGTGGGCTATATAAAATGTTTTTCTAACCACTTTGGCCACGTGGTTGTCAAATGAGAGATTGCTATCAACTTGGGTCCCCAGGTCCCTAATTACTTCTTCTGTACTTAATGGATTACCACCTATGTGGTAATTTGTGGGCACTTTGTTTTGCCAAGGGGATGACTATACACTTTTTGGCGTTTAGCTTGAGGCCATGGCTTTGGCACCAGTTGTCTGTTTCTATGAGGCCCTTTTGGAGGATGCTTGTGTCAGCTGCAGAGTCGATTATGGCGCCCAGTTTGCAGTCATCTGCAAACTTGGTCAGCCACAGTCCTTCCATGTTGGCCTGTACCTCCGAGAAATATATACCGAACAAGAGAGGTCCCAGGACTGAGCCTTGTGGGATGCCACTTGTAACTGATTTGGAGTCTGACATGGCTCCAGCAATTCTAACCATGTAGGTTCTGTCCTTGAGCCAGTTTGCAACCCATCTAGTGACACAGGGGTTTATATTTAAGCTAGTGAGCTTATCTATAATGCCCGAGTGGGGTATTGTATCGAAGGCTTTTGCGAGGTCCAGATAGGCTGTGTGGACCACCTTCCCCTCGTCAATGGCCTTGGTAACTGTTTCAAAGAAATCAACAAGGCTTAAGAGGCAGGCTCTGCCCTTAACAAAGCCGAACTGGGTAGGATCCCATGTCTGTAGGTTCCCAATATCTTTATTTATGAGGTCCATGATGATCCTTTCCATAGCTTTGCAGACCAAGCTAGTCAGGCTTATGGGGCAATAGTTTCCAGGATCCGTTGAGGCACCACCTTTGTGGAGAGGGACCACTGTTGCTGTACGCCACTCTTTGGGTACATATCCTGTAGTAAGGTTGAGATTGAACAGTAGTTTTATGTTTGGGTTTAGCTCTTCTTGGAGTTTATGTAGAACGCAGCCCGGGACACCGTCTGGTCCCATTGATGCTGTGTTTTTTGCTTTGGAGAGGGCAGCTCTTACCTGAGCATCTGAGATGTCAGGGGGGCAGCACTCTGCTGGGATAGATATTTGCCCTTTTGGTGGGGAGGGTGGGGAGAAGTTTGCTTTGAACCTGTCAGCTAGCATGTTGGCAATGTCTGTGGGTTTGGTGTATTTTTTGTCATTTTGGACTAATTCTGAGCATATCTGGGAATTCTCACCCAGGTTACTAACATAACTAAAGAAAGCCTTGTGATTATCCTTAGTGTCCTGTGCAATTTTTGTCTTGAAGCTGGCCTTAGATGATTTTATGAGTGCCCATAGTTTTTTGCTAATACTGATCAGAGATGCCTTCCCTTTTTGGGATTTTGCTCTATCATGTGGTAGCTTCCTCCTTCTATTGTATAGTATGTTTATGGCTGGGGTCCACCAGACAGGTCGTCTGCCTTTGGAGGATTGGGTCTTGGTTTTATTTGGGATTGCATGATCCATGCATTCCTGAAGGTGTTCATAGAATGCGTTTATAAAGGATTCTGCAGTCTGGGCCGTATTTTCCACAGGCCCGGGGGCTTTGAAGGATTCCACCTCGGTTTTGAGGAGTGTGAAATTTGCTTTAAAGAAGTTTTTCACTGTGGTTTTCTGGGCAGGGGGTGGGGTCGGGATGTGAATATTCAGTGAGATTAGTTTATGGTCTGATCTTACCACTGAGGGATACACTTCTGGTCTGGAGCATAAAGTCCCCATGTTGGTGATGATCAGGTCCAGTATGTTTTCCCCTCTTGTGGGAGTGGTAACAAGTTGTTCCATAGCATTTGAGTTTATAAATTCTAGGAACTTTTGGGCTAGGGTGTTGGAGCTAGAGTAATGCTCCCAGTCTATGTTTGGGTAGTTGAAGTCGCCCAATATAATGGTGTTTGGAGAGACCTTTATATTTTCCAGTGTTCTCAGGAAGGCTGAGTGGGGTTCCTGGGTTTGGGAGGGTGGTCTGTAGCAGGCTATAAACTGGAAGGCAGTTTTACCCATTGTTAGTTGCACATGGATAGTCTCTGATGCTTCGTGTTGTGCCACCAACCTGGAGGTGTGGGTATCTTTGAAGAATATTGATACTCCCCTCCTTTTGTGGTTCGGTCCAAGTTTTGGGGCCAAAAAGCATGGTATGAGGTATAACCTGGTAGTGCTGGGGTGCTTTCGGGAGCCTTGAACCAGGTTTCTGTTACTGCACAGATATCAATGTTCTCCATGCTAAGGAGAGTTTCGAGTGCGTGCATCTTGAGGTTTAGACTTCTGGCGTTGAGTAGCATTACTCTTAGTTTCTTATCCCTTGTGATACCTATGGAGGTGGGTTTGTCTTTTGAGCCTTGTCTAAAAAGGCACTATGGGGGTAGCAAGAGCCTTTGCCAATATCCGAAAGCCCAGGGGTGACAGGTGCAAGCCATCCCTAGTGAAGCATCGTGGCTTGTCGAGCATGTCATCCCAGGCTGACAGGCATTGGATCCCCTTTGAATGACACCAATACTTAAGCCAATTGTTGAAATTGATCATCTTGTCTTCATATTGTGGCATCATTCTTGGTGAGGGTAAGATGCTACTCAACGTCAGGGTCATACCGGTCTGGGCTACATGCTCAGAGAGCTCCTCTATATCTCTTTTCATGTAGTCCAGGGAGGTACGTCTCAGGTCATTCACACCAGCATGGACAATGACTGAGTCATATTTGTACTTGCCTTGGAGTGACCTGAGTGCTTGTGTTATGTGGTGGATCCTAGCGCCTGACAGGCAGCTCACCATGACCTTCTCCTTGTTCTGCCTGGTGAGCAGGATGTCAGTGTGCCTGACGATACAGTCACCTATTATAAGTGTATCAGGTGTGTTGTTTAGCCTTAAGGGCTGTGACTGTTCGGCACACTGGCTTTGTGAGCTATGTGTTGCACGTCTTTTGTTTTGGGATAGCAGTTGCTTGGGTGTCTGCTTTGTAGGTCTCTGCTGCTTAGGCAGATTTTTATTTAGAGCCTCCGAGTATGTTTTTGTGTGTTTATGTGTTTGGTTTGCTGTCGTGGTAGGTCTATGTGAGACTGGAATTGTAGTGAGTGTGGTTTCCTTCTCCTCCTGACTGGTTACGCCAGTACTGAGTTGAGAGAGCTTAGCCTCCAGTTTGGCTATATGGTTGCATCTCTCACATGTGTTGGAATTTGTTGGGAGGAGGAGAGGGTTGTCTGTGTACATGAGGCAGTTGTAACATTGCCTCAAGATTCCCAGATTCACCAGCTGGACCGGAGAGGAGATTGACAACTGACCTTTGCACATGCTAGAATAGTATTGGAAATTCCTTTATAATTGAAAAAAAGGGCCAATGGGGAACAAGGTACTCAAGGGGAGTTTGTGAGGGTGTAGTGCTTTTAATTTTTTTAGTGCTGACTTATATAATTGCTTTAGTGAGCAAGTGCCAGATAACTTAAATGCAATATGTTACAGGTAACTTAAATGCAAAAACGACAAACAGGTTGTTAGTAAGGAGGTAGTCTGAGACCTGATAGTGTATGCATCTCTCTAGTGTTTTGGAGAGTGGAGAGAGAATAGCTATGGGGTTGTAACTGGTTAGTTCTGTGGAGGGTCCACCTTTGTGGAGTGGAATTATATGTGATACTTTCCACAGTGTGGGAACATAACTTTTTGACAGAGATCGGTTAATCAAGATGGATACTGGGTAGGCCAGAGCATCAGCTGCGATTTGTAGGTATTCACTTGGGAGGTTGTCTGCTGCTAATTTGGTGGGTTTAAGTTTAGTTAAGAGTTTTTTTATGTTGGTGGTAGGTACAGGAGAAAAAGAGAAGGCAGTGGGGAGATTAGTAGTTGAAGGTGTGGGTTGGAGGGGAGGGGGGTTGTGTTGTTTAGCTAGTGATAGTATGGTTTGTGTGAAGTGTGTGTTGAATGAGGTAGCAATATTTTCTGAGGAGTGAGGGATGTTAGGAGGAGGGGTACTGACTTTACCTGGGTGGAGGATGGAGTTTATGGAGGAACAGAATTGTTTGGGGCTGTGTTCAGAGGAGTCTAGGGCAGACTGGTAGTATTGGAATTTGTCCTGTTTTATTAGCTTTTTGACTCTATTGCGTAGTTCTAGGAATTTCTGTCTAGTTGAGAGAGTCTTGGTTTTGTGCCAGTGCTCCCAGGCTTTATCCCTGTTTTTCATTTCTGACTTAGTGGTTTTCTGTAGCCATGGGGAGGGTTGTGCTTTGATTCTGGAAAGTCTTATGGGGGCATGGTAAATAAGGATGCTCAGGAAGGTAGTATTAAAAAATGCAACTGCGTCATCAAGACTGAGGTACTTTAGAGGATGCCAGTTACATTCTTTGAGGGATGAGATGAATGTGAGTGGGTTAAAGTTTATTTTTTTACGTATCTGACGGTAGACGACAGATTTAGCTTGGTGTAGGTATTTTTTCAGTAGGAATGTTGGGGAGTGATCACTGAGGCTATCTGATAAGCAGCCTGTTATATATGACTGGGGGCTCTTACTGACTAGTATCCAATCCAGGGTAGTGTGCTTGCTGGAGTTTTTATTTATCCTGGTTGGCGACTGGACTAGTTGGGTGAAGCCATAAAGGTTTATATGATGGATTGGATGGTTGCCAGAACAGGATTGCCAGTCAATATTGAAATCACCTAAAAATGATAGTTTCTTGGGGGAAATGGTGGGTAGACCAGCTGAGTAGGTTTTCCAGTGGACGGATGTTTTGGCCAGGTGGGAAGTAGCATCCAATTATGTTGATGGTTTTGTTTTGGTTTATTTTGAGGTTGGTATATATTATTTCTTCATTGCCTATTTGTGGAGCTGATGATTTTAAGATCTGGATGTTTAGATGCTGTTTAAATATTATAGCTATACCACCTCCTTTCTTGTTTAGCCGGTCTACTCTTAGTATAACATAACCTGTAGGGAGTATTTGCTCACTGGTAATGTGAGGTTTTAGCCAGGTTTCTGTCAGGGTGACTATATCTGGGGAGTACAAGTCTATGGTGGCATGGAGTTCATGGACTTTGTTGGATATACTTCTAATATTTAGGCTTAGTATAAAGAAGTCATTTGGCTTTCTATTGTCTGTAATATGAGAGAAGTTGTGGTTTCTAGTCTGATTATTAGGATTGGGGTTGGAGACGGTAGGGCCAGGGTTGGAGTGGATATCTCCACTTAGGGCTAGTTTTGATATGCATGAGGTTATTAGTTTTCTCAGTTTTTGAATTTGTTTGTTTATAAGGGAAACTTTATGATTGTGCTCTTTGGGTAATAGGTATGGTGGGGGGGTTACTATGTTAAGTTGTAGGGATGCTTTATGTTTGAGTAATATAGTTGGTAGAATATGTGGGGGGTGCATAGGGATGGTTCTTGAGTTGGTGGGAGGGGAGCTGAGTGAGGGTGAGACAAGAGTGGTGGTGTGAGTAGTAGTACAGTGGTAGTGGTTGAGTGCGGGAATGATAGAGCTTTGGTAGGATGTAAGATATGCAAGGAGAGTGCATGCAGTGAGCATAGGTAAAGTATGCTTGTACATGTTAGTTGAGGAGGTGTGATAGTAGTGGGAAGATGGAGGAGGTAGTGTTGGGTTAGCACTGTGGTTGGCTATTGGAAAGATGGGAGGGGTTTGTGAGTGTAATAAAGGTGGGACCACTGGGGGTGGGAGGGAATAGGGGGCAGGGTGGGGAGCAAAGCGGGTAGAGACCCTGTTAGTTGCTCTTATGAGAGGCTGGAAACAATCAGGTAACAGAGTTAATTGATGAATGAACATATGATAGTGACAAGGGTGATTGTAGTTTTAAAAAATGGTGCCTGCCAGTTTGAGAAGCAATCACAACTGACCAAGGACTGCTCTGAAACTGTAAGTCATTTCTTAACCATTTTCAGGTGGAAAAACAGGATAACCTTGTATCAGTAGGCCACTGTGGTCTCAGTTTAAATTAACAAACACACAGTATTGATCAGATTATGGATACTATCTGCTAACAGAAGGGAATAAGAGAGAAAGTGGAAGATGAGTGTGTGTGTGTGTGGGGGGCTGCTTACAAGCCAAAGCAGAGTGCTCTCCAGGGGAAAATGAATATTGGCTCAAACAGGTAGACACATACTCAAAGTTAACTTTAGCTGTTTGCAGACAGTTCAGACCTGGACTGCGCTTTTCTTATAAGAATGATAAAGGTGGTACCACAGTTGAATAGTTAAGAGTGGTGTTAGGTCTAGAAAAGAAGAGTACAGAGAGGAGTAAGCACTTTAAGATGGTAAATATATATTATAAAGATTACAAAAAACACACTGAGCAAATAGCTACTGTATGCAGGAAAAATGTCTTGAACCAACTATTAATATATGCAGATACTGAGCCAATTGGAAAAAATCTGTTAGAAGAAACCTCAAAACAATTATGCAGTCACAGATAAAAATATAGCGAGCAGCACTCTGTCGAGGTTGTCTAATGTGATTTTATATATAATATTGTTGATTGAAAGACTGTGATGTATTTTCACCTCTTTGAGCTTAAGCCATGGCTGAAAAGGGTCAATAGACAGTCCACCTACCCAATGAACAAATAACAAATAAATAAATATGTACTATACAACTGTTATCAGTAACTCTTGCCTTGCAGACAAGGGTTTCGACCCTCACATCCTTTATCATCATCATGTTTCAAATTATCACATTCACAGTATTGTACAACAACAGTATGATAGTATGGCTATAGTGAATAATAAGTTTACATTTCAGAAGAGCAATGCCCAACATGTGTGCTTGACTTTCTCCTCTTTTATTTAACTATGTCGTACGAAGTGTTTTTTCATGTCAATGTCTCATTGTAATGCCATAGATACAGTGTTCAAATCTTATGAAGATGTCATCTACATGAAAGTATGAATCATTACCATAAACATTTTACGTGTAATTTTACTTGTATAAACCCACAAGTTGAGAAATCATTACACTGATTTATGAATACCCTTTTTTTTTGCTTCGTCCTTTGCACAATGGTTGGGATATATTGCACATCAGTGCTGGTCATTTATGGCTTGTAGGGAATTACAGTTCCCATCCTAAAAAAAAAAAAAAAAAAAAAAAAACTCTAAAACATTATTTCTCATGTGCAAAGACATAGCCATCAGTTACACAAACAGAAGTGGCAGTAGTGCACCTTACTTAGTATTTTGGATGTTACAGAATAGAGAAATTTGCAGTTGCAACTGCCTTAATGGCTCTACGAGTTAATGGAGTATGCCATAAAAGACAGCTCAGTAGGTGGAGGTTTTGAATCCACTTGGTGGATATATACTATTATGTGGCATAATGTATATGGTCTTTTCCCCTTTACTTTAATGTAACCTAAACATGCAATTTATCAGGCTACTGTTGCATTATAATTGTGTATTATAGCTATTAAATCCAAAAATGTGACGTGTGTCACCTGGAGTGCTCACATCAGTGATTATAGTAATAACACACTACTTTGTGCATTTTGTGTAATAAGCAGTAAATGTGCAATGCCATGGTTATGTCCTAACCACTATCAGATCTGTCTTTATAGTGAACTAATACCAAAATTCACTTAGTAGAGCTTCTTATTCCTTTCCTAAAGTTAAAAACGTGCAAAAAGATGTATTATTGTGCTATATATTCCTCCAGGTGATAATATGGACCCCCTGAAGAATATTCTACACTGGGTAAATACAACAATTCCACAAAAAAGAACTACAAAGGGATGTCAATGTTAACTGGCTTGATCATAATAGAAGCTTCTCCCTACCACTTGGCTTTAACAGCTCATTTACAGCTCCATGTATCAAGTAAACTCTCTAGCTCCACAGTAAATTGGATCCTTGATTCAGATCCTACTAAATTCACACCACAAGTACTCTTTCAAATTCTCCCAGAAACCACTTCCCCATTTATGGCAATTGACTTAATACTTAGCCACCTTAGCAGCAAAGCCAACAAACTACTTGTAACTTCTCTAACATTAACCCAGACACACTCAGTTCTCAACTTGCATTCAATAACTGGAATATAATAAAAAACCTCACACTGGACAATGCCATAAACAAACTTGATACAACTTTCCTAAACATCCAAAACAGCCAAGATCAATGAAGAAAATGTTATTTATTTATTTATTTATTTATTTATTTACTTACTTACTTATTGATTTATTGATTGAGTTTGTTTACCTGGAAAATCCAAGTGGGTCTAAAGTACCCATTTTCTGTGATGGCCCAGGGCGAAAAGCTCAAAAATACATAAAAACTGCATCAAATAATGCAATCTAGTTATCCAAAACCAGCAGAATCCATGTGTTCATATGTAAAATAGAGACAAAGCCTAGGAATAATGGCAAAAAAACGAAACACCACAAAATCATTAGTACTTCACAGAACTCTGCGACTTAGCAAAAAAAAAATGCAAATAAGAACCTATACTACAGTATTATCCAAAGCAATGATAAAATAAACCCTCCAAGAATTTCTGGATATCCTTTAAACAAATAACACAACCTGGTCAAAAATATAACCCTACCCTCTCACCTAACAATACCCTACTAGAAACTGCCATACAATTCAGCACTTACATCATACAAAGTATAGGCTCACTCATCATGGACTCTCCCACCACTTATTCTACCCCATTTAGCCAAAACAAACGAACTCCTCTACTTTTATTCTAAAACGTGTGCTAACTATCATACATAAAATAACTCCTTAGCATGTTAAAATCTTGATCTATCTCTGCTGATAACCTCCCAAATTAATACCTCAAAAGGCAGCTAACAGTACCAAGTACACAATTTCTCCATCCTCATAAACAGGTCCATTCAAGAATCCTATGCACATTCCTTCTGTAAAAAGAAAACAAATTACATCTCTGTACATAAAGGTGGAACATTAACTACAATCTTTAACTTTAAACCCACATCAGTCATTTCTCTCTCTCCAAACTACTACAAAAGTGTATCCAAAAACAAGTACCAAAATATCGCATCCAGGAAAAACTTTTATCTTGACTCAACATGGCTTCCATTCCTCACATAGTACTAACACAGCACTCCTACTATTCACTGACGTCATCAACAAAACTAGGGATAGTGGAAAACTTGTTTCCTCCTTATTCTTACACTTGTCAAAAGCCTTTGGTAAAATTTGCCACAGCAAACTTCTTCAGATGTCCTGTCTTGGCCTATTAAAAGCAACTGTTTAGTGGTTTAAAAGCTATTTATCTGATCAACAACAATTAGTCAAATGGCAATCCAGTCCCTCTCCCTACCTCCCCAATAATATGTGTGTACTACCCGGCTCCATCATTGGTCCCCTTCTCTTCAACATTCTCACCAAACTCTCCATGCATCCTCCCAACAAGCCACCTTAATTCAAAATGCAGACATCTCCACACTCATATGTTCCTCAAATAATATAACTCTGCTCCAACAAATCACCCAAGAAGCTTTTACAGTCACTGAAAAATTGCTTTGCAACATCTATGCTAAATAAAAAAAAGAAAATAAATGAATAAATAAATAAATTATTTTCTTTCCTAAATCCCTCTCTCATGGAAAAGCTAATTTCAGAATTCTCTCATAACAACACCATCATTGAAGTCAACTTTCATACTAACTTATTGGACATGATAATAAATGACAACCTCAGATTTCATCTGCATATCCACAGTTCTATACAGAAATCTTACCAAAAACTAGGTAAGCAATACAGAGCCAAAAACCTCACAAGACCAAAACATAGTGACAGTTTTGAAACATGAGGAGAATAAATCTAAGATGACTTCTCTGCTTAATCTAGCAGATGCATATCGGTATCAAGCAGAAATGGAAATCAAGCCTGAAGTAGATAAAATTCAGGCAGAAACTGAATGTGCTAAAAAAACAAAAGAAAGACTATAAGGTGAAGGACTAGAAGAGAAGGCAAGAAATGTGGAAAAAGCATAAATATAGTTGCAAGTATAAAAAACTTCTGGAAGAACCTCACGTTGATCAGGAACAAATGTAGGAATGGTTAAGGAGAGGCAAATTTAAACCAAGAGACGAAAGGTTAATATTGGCAGCCTAAGATAGTCGGCTATGTACATGCTGGTTTACAAAGCCCATTGAACATGTGAGAGAAATAGACAAATGTAGGTTTTGTAAAACAGAATTGGAAACCGTCACACACCTCATTGCTGGTTGTGACATACTAATAGCAGAAGGACTGTATACTGAAAAGCATACTAATGTGGCAAGACTGTTACACTGGGGATTGTGAAAACATTATGGTATTGAAGTGGCTGAAAAACATTGGAAATATGAGCCACAGAGCATCAAAGAAAATGATAAAGTTTATATCACATGGGATCACCCATTACCAACAGTTCAAAAGATAGATTCTAGAAAACCAGATATAGTGGTCCAAGAAAAGAAGACAAAAGTAGCATTGATCATTGAAATCGAGTTCCTATCATGTCATCAAACTTTTACAAGAGCGAACCACATATGGTCGAGACCATACATTTGAATTTGTAAAAGTTTGAGCGTGTGAATTGAAATCTCCATAGGCAGAGGTTTCCATTTTGTTCAATGCGGTGTGATCTCCAAGTTGGTATATTAAAGTAGCGGGGGCTGTGGGGGGGGGGGGCAGCTTACAACAGTTTATTTTGTTGTCCGTTGTTTTTTTTTTTTTTAGGTAGTCGAAGTTATGTAAATTTGAACATAATGGTCCGACCATTAGGTGTTCGAAGTTATGCAACTTCAACTATGTGATATAGACCCATTGAAATCACCACACCCAATGACTACAGTGTCCTGTGCACAGAGACACAAAGTCATAAAATATCAGGATCTGCAAGCATAAACAAGAGCAATGTGGAAGAAAAATACCCAGATAGTTCCAATAGTAGTAGTAGGAGCAACAGGTCTTTAGTCTACAATCATATTTAGGCATGCTACCAATACATGTAACTCCATACAAATTGCAGAAGGAGTCATTACTGGGCACGTTTTGGGGGCTGTGAAGAGCACTTCTGGCTGACATCAAAGAGTGAAACAATACTAATTTTATGAACTTTAATCATACTTTGACTTAGGGATACGGTTCATTGCCATCATGGTATTAGAAACCCAAAAGATTTGGAGAAATTAGAAAAAGGCAGAAACCAAAAATTTCCTCACCAATACAACCAAAAAGACTTTAGCCACTACCTATCTCCTTCTTTCTTTTTTCTATGGCACTCCTATTCTTACACATCCCCAAGTATCATAAAAAATTATACTCAAGCAATATTACAATAAAATTGCTAAATTCACAGGAATCGCTCCATTTTGAACTCATCACTGCTTGACACTCACATCTCTGAAATGGATAGAGCTCATGCATCTTACATGCACACAACTACTTACTACATTTAATATTATTTAACATTAGCTTTCTCCCTACTCTCTGTTCTACACTAAATACAATGTTGGCTTACTGAACCCCCCACCACACACACACACACACACACACATACACACACACCACACACTGTAGCCCACTCACCAAAAACAACTCTCAAACCACAAACCACTTAAATCAGAAGGACATAGCCTGTACTGTTATTATGTTGCCAAAGCCAGCCTGGAACCCTTTACCATTATCTATTAGGACTATAGCCTAACTCTTGTCTTTTAATATCACCTTAAAATATCTAGCCAATACTTGATAATGTTCCTGCTCTTCTTTATGACAAACAATACTCCCTTTCCCTAATACCAGTCCTTCACCCTCATTACTAATACCACCTACATGTTTCACCCTGACCAGTGCCCTTTCATGACTAACTTTAATTCAAAATGAATCTCTTACTTTCCTCCTCTAACTGCTCTGTAACTACAATATAGCCTTTTGTAATTATATGCTGTTTGCATTATATCTCTTGCATGAACTTTAACATGGTACATTGTTCATAAACATTGGCTATCTCTACCATTTCATTTTTGTTTGATTCTTAGCAATATATATTAATATATTTTTTTAACAAAGAAATCCATTGTTAAACTTGTATTACTGTGGAGTTTTTTTCCTCAGGCCTCCCCTGGAAATAGGTATCACACTCAGTTAAACATCCTGGTAAACTCCAATCAATCAATCAATCAATCAATCAATCAATCAATCAATCAATCAATCAATCAGTCAGTCAATGATAACACATAATAAGCAAGGCACTAACATAGATCACAGCAACACAACCTTCAAAACATGCATATTTTAAACTAAAATTGTTATATTTATTCTTTCCTCAACAGCTGGCATACAGTACTGTCAGTGATCAAGAATAACCATACAGAAATGGCGCTTCTCTTTTTATGGCAAAAACTTAAAAAATGATGTATATATTATGACTTTGCCATTGGATGTCCAAATAAGAGTGGCTTACACATGCATCAGTTAGCATTCTTGATATAAAAACAACTAATGCAATGAGAATGCTTTCCACAGAAAACCATCTTTGGCTCAAATTATTACTTTAATAAAGTAACACTATATAGTGCAATAGCTACAGGATTGTCAGACGTAGTATATTTCTAGTCACATATACATTTGTAGTACTCACCTTATATACCTAGAATGTCAGTTCTCCTGTGGTGTTATTATAAAGAACTCATAACTTCATGTTTCATTTTTTCATGGTTTTGATTCTAAGATTCTGTCAATGACACTTCATAATTTTTATACAATACAAATGCATCTGGTAATACTTAAAGAAAATGCAAACAAGAACAACATAAAGAAACAGTAATATCATGCAAGGGATTACATATTTGTGTGTCAGAGTGTTAACATTATAAATGCTTTAAGCCATACCTGAGTCCCTGGGTCAGCTCCCAGTGTTCTCTTCTGTCTATCTGATGAATCTGGGCATCTTGGGGCAATGTAGAAATCACCTCATGTACACAGACAACCCTCTCCTCCTACCACCCAACACTACAACCTGTGAGAGATGCACTTATCTAGCCAAACTGGAGGTAATGCTCTTTCCAACCAAGACCGAACTTGACATTCAAGAGGAGAAGGTAAACACTTGCACCACACCACACTTAAAACATTGTCTCACTAAATCTACACCACCAAAATCCACACATAGAAACACAAAAACATTTGCGGAGGCTCTCAATAATAATCTGCCCAAGCAACAGAGAACTCCAAAGCAGAAATGCAAGCAACTTCCACCCTCCAACATAACCCAAATGACACATAGCTCACAGACTCAGTGTGCCACTCGACCACAGCCAATAAGGCAAAACAACGTATCCAACACACTAGTCATAGTTGACTCTATAGTCAAGCACACTGATGTCCTACTCACCAGGCTAAATAAGGAGAAGGTTACTGTCAGCTGCCTGTCAGGTGCCAGAATCCGCCACATAACCCACGCACTCAGGTCACTCCACAACAAATACAAATATGACTCTGTCATTGTCCATGTTGGTGTGAATGACCTGAGATGTACCTCCCTGGACTACATGAAAAGAGACATGGAAGAGCTCTCCGATCTTGTAGCCCGGGCAGATATGACCCTAGCCTTGAGTAGCATTCTGCCATTGCCCAGAATTATAACGCAGTACAAGGACAAAATGATTGACTTCGACAATTGTCTGAGCTTATGGTGTCATTCTAGGGGGATCCAGTATCTGTCAGCTTGGGATGACATGGCTGACAGGCCATGATGCTTTGCCAGAGATGGCCTGCACCTGTTGCCCCTGGGATTCTGGATACTGGCTAAGGCTCTTGCTGCCCCTATAGTGCCTTTTTTAGGCAGGGTTCAAATGACAAATTCACCACTGTAACAGGAACAGGTAAGCAAAAACTGAGGGTAATGCTACTTAATGCTAGAAGTCTAAATCTCAAAATGCACTCACTCGAGGCACTCCTTAAAATGGAGAACATCGATATCTGTGCAGTGACTGAGACCTGGTTCAAGGCTCCAGAGAGCACCCCTGCACTACCAGGCTATAATTCATACCACACATTTTGGCCATGTAACCTGAACCGGAACACCAAAGGCGGAGGTGTGTCCATATTCATTAAGGCTATCCACACCTCCAGGCTAAATGCTCAGCATAATGCATCCAAGGTTATCCAAGTGCAACTAACTGTGGGCAAAACTGCAATCCAAATTGTAGCTTGCTACAGATCCCCCACCATGCCCCAAGATTCCCACTCCTCTTTTCTTGATGTACTGGAAAATATTAGGGTTCAACCAAACACCCTAATAATGGTCAACTTCAACTACCCCACCATTAACTGGGAAAACTACTCATGTACCAACTCCTTCACATAAAGCTTTCTGGAATTCATAAACTCCAATGCCCTGGATCAACTTATCCACACCCTCACCAGGGGCAACAATATCCTAGACCCAGTCATTAACAACATGAGTGACCGGTGTTTCACACCTGAAGTCAATTCCTTGTTGGTCCGATCTGACCATAAGCTAATCACCCTTGATATCCACATCCTGCCCCCATCCCCCATTAAGGAAACCATGGTAAAAAATTTCTCCAAAGACAACTTCATGCTTCTTAAGACAGAAGTGGTGAACTTCATGACACCCATGCAGATGGACAGTACAGTTACAACTGCTGAATCCTTCACAAATGCACTCTATAAGAACTTACACAAGTGCATGGATCGTGCTATCCAAACAGAACCAAGATGCTATCCTCCAAAAAAAGGAAGCCAATCTGGTGGTCCCCTGCCATAAACAAACTGTACAACAGAAGGAAGAAATTGTTGCAAAAGAGAGTAAAATCCCATGAGTGGAGGAGCTTCCTGGTCAGCCTCAGTAAGAAGCGGAGATCCCTTATAAGATCCTCCAAAGCTAGCTATGAAAACAAAATCACCACTGATTCTAAGGACAACCACAAAACATTCTATAGCTATGTCAAAAATCTCAATGGCAACACCAAGATCTGCTCCGAGTTACAGCACAATGGCACAAAAGTTACAGAACCAATTGATATTGCCAACATCCTGTCAGATAGGTTCAGTGCTAACTTTACCCCCCTTCACCCCCTAAAGGGCCCATATCTATACAGGAAGAATGCAGAGTCATTCTCTAAAGCCAAAAATACAGCATCCATAGGACCGGACAGCATCCCAGGCTGCATTTTACATGAACTTCAGAACGAACTGGCTCCCCATCTAAGCACCATGTTCAATCATAGCCTCACATCAGGCTTTGTGCCCACAGAATGGCGTACAGCAACAGTTATCCCACTCCACAAAGGGGGAGCCACCACTGATCCAGGAACTATCGCCCTATTAGCCTGACGAGCCTGGTCTGCAAGGCCATGGAACGTATCATCATGGAACTCATAAACAAAGACAATGGTAACCTCCAAAATCGGGATCCCACCCAGTTCGGGTTTGTGAAAGGCAGATCATGCCTCCTGAACCTGATCAACTTCTTTGAGGCAATCACCAAAGCTGTAGATGAGGGTAAGGTGGTTCACACAGCCTATCTTGACCTCGCCAAGGCTTTTGACACCATCCCCCATTCTGGAATTATAGCTAAACTCACTAAACTGGGTATAAATCCCTATGTCACAAGATGGGTTGCCAACTGGCTCACTGACAGGATCCACACTGTAAAAGTTGCACACTCCAAATCTGACCTCAAACCAGTGACAAGTGGAGTACCACAGG
Organism: Protopterus annectens; assembly: GCF_019279795.1. Taxonomy (NCBI): domain Eukaryota; kingdom Metazoa; phylum Chordata; order Ceratodontiformes; family Protopteridae; genus Protopterus; species Protopterus annectens. The sequence continues at coordinate 1,042,600,902 of NC_056730.1, read as the reverse complement.
GTTCAGTCCTGGGACCTCTCCTGTTTGGTATCGACTTCTCTGAAGTACAGGCTAACACAGAAGGCCTCTGGCTAATGAAGTTCGCAGATGACTGCAAACTAGGAACCATAGTCGAGTCCAAAAATGATGTGGCAATCCTACAGAAGGGCCTCGCTGAGACAGTTGCCTGATGTCAGAGCCATGGCCTCAAGATCAATGCCAGAAAAGTGCATTGTCATCCCCTTTGGTAAAAACTCTGTACCCATGAACTACTACATAGACAGCAGTCTACTTAACACCGAATGTGTGATAAGAGACCTTGGGACCCAGTTGGACAGTAGTCTGTCCTGTGATAGTCACATCGCCACAGTAGTCAGGAAGTCCTTCTACGTGGCACACCTCATCATAAAAGGGTTCTCATCCAGGAAAAAAGAGGTCATTGTTCCCCTCTACTCGACACTCATTAGACCCATTATAGAGTACAATGCCCCTTTTGGAATGTACCTCATAAGACATCTGCAGCAGCTGGAAAGGCCACAGAAGAACCTACAAAGAGGATTACTGCCCTCAAACAGATACCCTACAATGGCTGTCTCAAAAAACTCCAGCTTTACTCCATAGTATGTTGCCTACTCCGAGGTGATCTCTGCCTAACATATAAAGCTATGTCAAACCTAGAGCTGTTGGACATGCTACACCTAAAGAAATCCCAATCCCTCTGAGCTACACAGTGTAAGGACCGAAACCTTGTCACAACAATAAACAGGACATGTTGGAGGGATAGATTCCTGTCCCAGAGACTTCCCATACTCTGGTACAGGCTACCCATCTATGTCAAGCAAAGTTTTTCATTAGCACTCTTCAAGAAAACTCTTGATGAGTGGATGGGAAATAGGAAATACACCCCAGGGATCATTTCTGTGTCTCTGCTCGACAGTGGCACAAGAAAATAACTTTCTTGGGTGGCGTAAGTCAGGGAACCTTGTTGGCTAGGCTTATGTAGGTCCTCAGGCCGATAGCCTAGTACCTACCTATGAAGCTACCTATGAACTATGAACCTGAGTGCATGCACAGGTGTAGAGCAATGTCATTTGAAACATAACTGAAACTAAGGAAGGAAAAGCCAGTTATGCTGGTAGATTCTGTCAAATTCTTGATAAGTGTGCAGTGGAATTCTTGTAAACCCATTTCTAGAAGATTCTACCTAAAAGATTAAAATAAAAATGTGAGACAATCAGATTGCTCCTTAATGCTATCTGGTTTATTGGGTTTCCTTATGAGTGCTTTCATGTAGTAGACTTCATCAGATAGTTTTTTATTGCATGAGATTGCAATAAAGTCCTTGCACACAGGATGCAACACATGATATCTGAATTGGATGCCAATTCTCTGCCATTCTTCCTGAGATCTTTGAAAGAAAGATATGGCAGAGGATGGTGATAGAAGGTGTCTAAGATTTCTTCAGAACTACTTTTTAAACCGCACATCTGAAGCCTTCTGCATGGTGGCTCTACCACATGTCAGTATATGGCTGAGGTTTGGAGTAATTTAGCCAAGGTTGTCATCCATGTTACTGGTATCCCATGCATGGGTGAGAAGTGCCATCACCATTACGATGACAGAGATATTTATAGACTGCATGAATTACACAGACATTGTTTAAATCTGACAGTGTGTACTTCATATGAATGTGTACAAAACCAACTGGTAACAGGTAGGACTGGCTTACATACCAGATATAGTAGTGTAGAACTGCATTTAAGAGTTATATTTACACAAAGATAGGGTCTTAATTCTTCAGGTGTTGTACTACCTTTTGATATTCCAACACACTGCTCAAGATATTCCTTCAACTGTATATTTTCTGACATCTGTGATATGTGATCTTGTGTGGTGTCATCAGTTAGTGCACAGGTCTGGAGAATGTGGACTTAAATAGTCAGATGTTCAAATCTGATAGTATATAACTTGTATTACTGTGTTCAACAGTAAATGGTAACAGGGAAGAATGGCTTACTAAACTGATGCTGTTTTTATAATACTATTTACTGATAATACTTTCACTGGCGCAGGGTTTTGATCCTCCAGGTGATACACTCCCCTTTAAGGTTATCCCTTCACCTGTTTTCCTTCTAACAACAGTCTTATGTTTTCTTCAGTGGCATCAGCAGCTAAATCACAAGTTGATAGACTATAATTTGCATAGGGACAAGTTTACATCCAGCATTGTCTACCATGTTTGAGTGTGTAAAACAAACAAAAAAGAAAAGTAATAAACAAATAAAAAAGAGGGCATTGATGACATGCTGAAATGGCTTACTCATGTAAGTTGTGCAGTTCCATGGTTAGGTAGAGGCACAGCTGGATCCAGCACTAGGCAACCTAGGCAGTTACCTAGGCCTTCTGTTGTGTTAGGGGGCCTGGTGCTATCTTGAGGATTCAATAAAAAATGAAATATCTTCCATAAAAGAAAATAAGCTTGAAGATGTTTGTAAATAATGTAGGGCTTTATGACCTTGCAGGAGACTTCTGTGAAGAGCAGCAAGGCCCAGAAACCTCAGCATTAGGCTGTTGTCCTAATGTAAACTGGAACAGGATTGAATTTAACAGCAGTGGCTGATTTGATTCAACAAATTAAGCAAGACTGAATTTAACAGCAACCAACCAAGCAGGACAGACACACAGCAGTATGGGAAACTGGTGAGTGCAGTAAGCAGTTTGCTGATTTAGCATCAGTGAAATTGGAAGAGGTGTGTGTGAAATACCCAAGTCAGACATGCTGTCTAGTTAAGTGACTGTGTTCAGAGTCAAACCCTGAGCCTTAATTATTGACAAGCAAGTTCCTTAAATCTCCACACAACTACTGGGTCTCCTTTAGTGTATGTGTATTTTTGTTTGTTTGTTTTTGTAAATCCCTGAGAATTACAGTCTGTCAATATCAGTCATAAAGTTTCAAAGTTGTATTCAGTGTCAGTGGTGCAACGGGTAGCATAGTTGCTTTTGGAACAGAAAGCTGTGAGTTCTCTTCTCACACTAGATAGATTGATTGCTGACACTACAGTGTATTATAACGAGGGGGCGGCCAGTGCTGCACTCCTGACATGCCTAGTAACTATGAACCTGTTGTCTGCTTGTCAGCCAGTCCCTACTGCATATCACCAGCACACCATTTTTTTATTAACACGAGCAATTTATTCATCAAGGGCAGCAGGCATTGAATTTATAGATGAAGCACTGAAATGCAAAGTTGTTTGCCAGGAGAAAACTCTTCATTAATTGGCAGATCTTTTAAATGTAGAATTATTCAGATGACTTTTATTTCTACAGAGATTTTACATATTGACTGTTATTGGTGGATTATGATGACAGCAGTTTTAGTGGCCTTTAATGGTTGAAATGTTCTGAAATGGTTAGCCTTGTCATTATTGTTTCATATAGTATGTTTTACTTCACTGCTTACAGGAAAAATGTTCAAAACTAAAAATTTAAAACACACGCTAACAAGTGGTGCTGTATTAAACAAAGACTATAATTTAGTACAATCGGGAAAGTGAATCAAAGAACATATGCATTTATGCATGGACCTAAAACTGTGTGCAGGGGCCCACGGTTTGAAAACAAACCAAAGGTACATTTAATCCACCACAGGCCTAGTGCATTTTCTGTGAATGTAGGTTTCAATACAGTTTTCACTGAATGTGAGTTTCAAGATCATTGAAGTTTACTGTTGCACATTTTAAGCCTGCTTTTATTGTGGGACTGTATTGTTTTGTTTAGCAAATGGCAATTAGTGTTTGTTTTATAAAGTTTGGAATAAAAGTTTTAAATTAAATCCAAATATCTGTAATCCTTTTAGAAGTAAAGAAGAAAATAGTATGCACATCAAACACTAAATTGAACACATCTAATGAAAACAACTAAATATCCAAGAATAATCCAAGCTCAGTTCATAACACTAACCAAATCCATTAAAATGATCCCAGTTTTAATGATAATTGATACATTTCCTATCTGTATACCTACTGTTAAATGTCTTTAAACATAATCTTATGTTTTCTGTTGCCAATATTAATTGGAACCCTGAACTATCTAAAACCTTAACCTTGGCATATATCTCTGCTGTCGCTACTTGAAATCATTGTTATAACATTAACAGTAGTTGCAGTCATAGCCCTGTCCTTAACAGCCATTGCAAACTTGCAGATAAAATAAATGTTTTATGCAGCATTTATTAATAGTTACCATAATTCTTAAAGGGATGCAGTGAGTAGCAATGAAAATAAATGACTAGAATGACAAAAGTCAAGGTTGTGGAAGTTCCTTCTAGCCACTGCAATCTGGAATATAAAATGAGGCACAGAAGCAGTGAAAACTGAATAAATATGTTAATTAATATTTCATAACAATTCACATGTTAAGTGAGAACTATATTTTAGGAACTGAGATGCAAACTGATGAAAATTTGGTGTATCTATTGAAAAATCAAAGTCATTTGAAAAATGAGCATAATGCCATGCAATTAAGGTAATATCTGTTTCATCCAACAACAGCCTCTACATTTGACTTTGTTTTATAAAAGTATACAGAAATTTGGAAATAATATTTTTGAGCCACACTGATGAAAGATTTCTATGGAAGAATACTGATAAGGACAAAAAAAATGCATCCATGGTCTCTGAGAAACTGAGAATTTCAAAAAATATACACTGTGGGCAAATGACACAGGATGTGAATATAAAGGCCACATTATAAATAATATATCAGGTGTAGTGTAATGGTTCCATATGTGATGAACAAAGAACAAAACATTTGTATGATGGGCTGGAGAAAAACAGTAGTGGTAATGAGGCAGAAATGCTCCAAGATTTTTATCAAAGTATAATGTATAGTGCTGGGATGAGTTATGTGACACCCACACTGCAAACAAACAAGTACAGCATGTTGCAATTTAGATTTAAATGCAATATTTATAAGAACGAGTTTATGGAAAGACGTTACAATATGAATCCTCCGAGTTATAGTAAGCAGCATAGGCAGTGAAGTATAACTCCAAATGAAGAACTAGGGCACGTTTTCATTATGTTCTGTGTTTTGCCACTTCCTGCTATCACAATGACACTTCACAAGAAAAACATCATTTAGAACAAAATATCAAGTTGTTGAGTTTAGGTAGCACAACATGAAAATAAATTATGGAGGTAGAAAATACCTATGTTTCCTTATAATGATGTGATCTGTGGATATTACGAAAACATACCACATAGTACCTGTGTTAAGCAAAGCAGAGTAACCCTTAAACTTTTCACAGTATAATTTTTCTGTTTAAATACCAAGACACATGCTATGCCTTGACATGGTAAGCCAATGTACCTCAAAATGAAACGAATATATGTAGTTTGTAGAAAAAAATGCATAGTTATTTATCTATTGCCTAACTGAACAAACCAACATGGTACATTTTCTGTTGAGAGTCAGGCCTTAGGCAAATGTATCTTCCCAAATGCATAAAACACATAAAGAGAATATGCGTGAACTGATACCTTAAAGAAAAAAAAACTGTATAAATATATAAATATATATATATATATATATATATATATATATATATATATATATATATATACTTTTTTTTATTTGAGCAGAGGTAGTATTAAAACATTAAGGAATGCATGTGATTCTTTTATGACACAAGGTCTGTATGATACTGAGTATAAGATACAGTAGGAACTACTCTGATGTAGTTTAACAAGACAGAGTGCAAGACCATAAAAATAAGCACACAAGAGGGTTATCATCAAATGGAATCAGAAAGTTGTCCCAACATAGACAGGAAATAAAATCATAATCAGTTCTGCCAACCCTTATTTTTCCAAGTTTTATTATTCAGCAAGGAACAAAACCAGCCTTAGCTTTGCTAGAAGCCTTACTATAATGTTCTATAGTAAAATTATACAAATTAACAAATAGTTTAACATATGGAGTAGTATTAATGACTGATAAATCTAACAAACTTCTGGTGACTATAGCCAACATATACCTCTCAACTTTTAGGCCTAAGAAATCTGAAGAAAATCAACATTAGTGATGGACAGAGGCCTTACATCAGGGACTGATTTTAAATATTGCTGTTATAAGCTTAGACGTTGCGGTGGTGGTGCTGAGGTAGCGTTGTCGCCTCACAGTAAGAAGTTGTCCTGTTCGATTCTCAGCTAAAGCGTCTTCTGTACGGAGACATGCATGAATGGGCGTACCTTCGTTGAAGGGTGTGCATCAGGGCTGGCAACTCGGTACCTAAAAATCTACTGCCAATCATTAGCGGACCGGAGTTCCGCTGTGGTGACCCCTAACCGGGAAAAGCCGAAAGCTACAACAACTGTTATAAGCTTAGAAAGTTGTTAGAATAACAGATTTTACATTAGCATGTACTTTCTGAAGGATATGATGTTTGAAACTGAAATGCAAGTAATTATTTATTTGCATCAATCATCAATGGCATGCCAGAAAACAATACATTTTATGAGGAACAGACCAAAAATATGAGGTAAAAATCTGCACATTCTGTAAAAATATGGATGAAAGATACGAGGCAAAACTCATAGAAAATAAAGGCAGCATTCAACGGGATTAATTCAGATGAATCAGTGGAATAGGGGGCTAAAACCCTTACTGTAGCCCTGGTGACCTAGGTGTCAGATTAGTTAGCTGGGGATTGGTGTTGAGAATGACTTGTTGTCTGCCAGCTTGTCTGTCATAGGAAGCATGATGTCTGGCTAGAAGTCAACCATTGGAGCGCCTACATGGTAAAGGAATGAAAGGAGAAATAGTTTAAATGGTTTGACTTAGCAGTTTGGAAAGACATCAGTGAGCAGCTCTCTCATTAAATGCAATCCACGTCACCTTCTGCCCAGCAATATCATAGGTCCATTTTTGAAAATCCAAGTAAGTCAAAGATAATGGCCTAATAGCTCTCAACATGAAGCATGACCATCTGGATATAAAATTTGTTAGTGAGACCTCCTCACAGGGACAAAACCATATTTATTCTCGCTCTACTGCCCTGGACTGGTTCATCTCCTACGTCTGGTTAGATGGTAGTCTTTGGTCTGAATACCTATAGCCCATAGCATCTACAGTATGTAATATCTTAGGTCTTGATTTGGGATTCATTATTGCTTAGTGTGTTTATATCATCCTTTGCATATTTTTAGGAGATGTTTCAGTTGACATTGTTATGTAATCGACATACAAATGTACTCTTCTTTCTTCAGAATGGCAAGATTAGTGTGCAAGAGGTTGGAAGCAATGTCGCTATAGTTACAACAGATAACCACAACATGCTCCTACAGATCTCCAAGAGTAATGTGATCAAGTCCCAGGGTATGAGGCTGGACAAAGTCTCAAAAGAAACCAATGATTTCACCACCAAACTCTGGAAATTAGAAAGAGACTTCCTTGCTAGAGGATAAAGTGACACCACTTGTTTTGTGATATACAGAGCCCAATGTAATACCTGCAATGCCTTTTATGTGTGAAAGACAATAAGTTCAAAAGAAGTATTGCACATGTAGCTGAACAAGTTGCAGATGACTGCAAACTGGGAGCAATTATTGAATCCACAAATGATGTCAGTATACTCCAGGAGGGTCTTACACAGATCACTTCAGCAAAAACAATGTCCATTCATACCATCAAGTCAACAACAATACCCTAAGTACAAGTGGTAAGGGACCTGGTATCACAAATTGACTGTGACCTCAACTTCAGCCACCGTGTGTCTACTGTGGTAAGGAAGGCTTTCTGTGTAGCATACTTGATTAGTAAAGGCATTGTCTCAAGAGCAAAAGAGGTTATAACTTCTCTATACTTGGCACTAATCTGTCCCATAATTGAGTATAACACCCCATTTAGCATGTACCATACAAAGCACCTGCAGCAAATGGAGAGACCTCAGAGATTTCTAACAAAGAAGATCAAGGGACTCCAGCACATGCTTTACATAGACCAACTAAAGTCCCTGTCACTATACTCTGTATCATATAGACTTCTTATAGGAGACTTATGCCTGGCCAACAGAGCAATCTCAGACCTAAACCTAATGAACCTGCTGCATATCCATAAATCAAACGGGACTAGGGATACCCATTCCTGGGCCCTAACTATGGCCTGTGACTTAAATAGGACATATATTTATTTCCCACTGACTGCCACATATTTGGAATAGGCTACCAATTCATGTGAAACACAGCACCTCTATGACACTGTTCAACAGGAACCTAGATGAGTGTATAGGGCACTGTAATTTTTTTACTGGGGATAGTGCCCACAACCCTCCTGGACATGGGCAGTCATTAGTAAATGCAATTCTGGGTATTGATTAGCATTTTTATGATATTACATTGTAATGAAATGGCTAGGCTTGGAATTACCTCTGGTTCAATAGCATAGTAATCTTCGATGATCCTATGACCATGCTAAGAATAATCTTAGCCCTGATTAAAGCCCTAAAAGAAAACAATGACCCAACCCTACATGACTCTCCTGGAAGGCTGACGAGATAATACAACAACCTCTACAGAGACTCCAGACAGGAGAACAGAAAAGCAAAGCTTGGCCTTGACTTTCACTTAAGACTATAAGGAAATTAGGAAAGTGATTGCTGACAATTGGGGGATTATAATGGATAACAAGCAAGTGGAAAAATATCCTGGGAACCGGCCCCATCATTGTTTTCAAAAAAGCCAAAAGTGTGACAGACTAGCTAGAAAGCAAGGACAAACCTGATATCACAAGCCAAGGTACCTACAGCTGTGGGTCACCTAACTGCAGCTTCTCCGAATACCTCAGCAATTCAAACCACTTTGACTGCGCTGTGCTAAAGAGAAGAATGTAGAGCACCTTAAGAGGTAGTACCGGGTTTGCGATATACAGAGCCCAGTGTAATGCCTGCAATGCCTTTTATGTGTGAAAGACAATAAGTTCAAAAAAGTATTGCACGTGTGGCTAAAGAAGTCTGCAGATGACTACAAACTGAGAGCAATTACTGAATCCACAAATGATGTCAGTATACTCCAGGAGGGTCTTACACAGATCAATGACTGGTGTCTTAGTCACAGTCTCAAACTGAATGCGAAGAAATGCATCATCATTCCCTTCAGCACAAACAATGTCCATTTACACCATCAAGTCAACAACAATACCCTATGTACCCATGAAGTGGTAAGGGACCTGGTATCACAAGATAACTGCATCCTCAACTTCTACCACCATGTGTCTACTGTAGTAAGGAAGGCTTTCTATGTAGCATACTTGATTAGTAAAGGCATCGCCTTGAGAGCAAACGAGGTTATGAATGTTCTATATTTGGTACTAATCTGGCTCATAATTGAGTATAATGCCCCATTTAACTTGTACCATACAAAGCACCTGAAGCAAATAGAGAGACATCAGAGGTTTCTAACAAAGAAGCTCAAGGGACTCCAGCACATGCTTTACACAGAATGACTAAAGTCCCTGTCACTATACTCTGTATCATATAAATTTTTTACGGGAGACTTATGCCTGGCCTACAGAGCAATCTCAGACCCAAACCTAATGAACTTGCTGCATATCTGTAAATAAAATTGGACTAGGGATCCCCATTCCAGGGACCTAAATATGGTCTGTGACTTAAATAGGACATGCTGGAGGTACATATTTATTTCCCAGTGACTGCTGCGTCTTTGGAATAGGCTATCAGTTCATGTGAAATAAAGCACCTCTATGATGCTGTTCAAAAGGAACCTGGATGAGTGGATGGGGCACCATAAATTTTTACTGCTGATAGCACCCACAACCCTCCTAGACATGGGCAGTTATTAGTAAATGCAATATTGGGTATTGACTAGCATTTTTATAGTATTACATTGGGATGAAACAGCTAAGCTTGAAATGACGTCTGGGTTGATAGCCTAAAAATCTCCTATGATCCTATGACCATGCTAAGTATAATCTTATACCTGATTAAAGCCCTAAAAGAAAACAATGACCCAACCCTACATGACTCTCCTGGAAGGCTGACTAGATAATACAACAACCTCTATAGAGACCCCAGACAGGAGAACAGAAAACAAAGCTTGGCCTTGACTTTCACTTACGACTAAAAGGAAATCAGGAAAGTGATTGCTGACAATTGGGAGATTATAATGAATAACAAGCAAATGGAAAATAATCCTGGGACCAGGCTCCATCTTTGTTTTCAAAAAAGCCAAAAGTGTGATGGACTAGCTAGAAAGCAAGGACAAACCTGATATCACAAACCAAGGTATCTACAGTTGTGGGTCGCCTAACTGTAGCTTCTGCCAATACCTCAGCAATTCAAACTACTTTGACTGCCCTGTGCTAAACAAATGAACATGGAGCACCTTAAGAAGTAATACTGGGTTTGTGATATATAGAGCCCAGTGTAATACCGGCAATGCCTTTTATGTGTGAAAGACAATCATTAAGTTCAAAAGACATATTGCACATCATCTCTCTGACATAAAGCTTAAAAATCTTACAAATCTATTGGCAAAACACTGCATAGACGTCCCTAAACATAATGGCTTCAATTTCCACATTCTGGACATCTTAGAAAGCAACAAAAATGCAGTGTTTGAGAAAATGGAGATAAAATAACAGACAGAAGTGAATGCACACATGGCACCAGTAATGAACTCCAGCTGTTCAGTCAAAAGCATTTTGGCTCTGAGAAAGCTCCACCATAAAGACTTCTACTAACTTTGCTGCAAGATTAATGACATTTAAGTAGGAACCATTTTAAATGCCTTGGGTAAACACTGGAATCAACTTCCTACTGAACTTACTTCTATGGCATCTACTACTTTGTTTAAACAAAAACTTAGAATCTACCTGAAAAGCCACTGGATGTGTCCCTGTTCAAATCCTGATTAAATGTTAATTCCTTACCTACCACTCCTCTCCCTTTTCTTACGCCCCCCCCCCCCTTAACTGGCCTTTCACCACCTTGCCTCCTTCTCCTCACAAATCCTATTCCTTGTGTCTCTGACCCTATTCCCAGGAAGCTTATATCTTTATCAACTCTACACTGCCCTTCTACTGCTTTTTTTGCTAACTCCTGTCCCTTTACTCTCTCTTCTCATGCTACAATATGTAATTATGCTAAAGATGATAGTATTTAGATAGTCTAGGTAGTGTAATTCTTTGTAATCTAGTTTTAGGTTTCAATGTTTTAGTTCTTTTCCCTGGTCTCTCTTATTATTTATCAGGTTCTAGAAGTTGTATTGATGTTTAATAGAATGTATTTTAGTTTTTCCAGTTGCCTTCTTTATGTAATCAAGATGCATTGGTTGAAGTGTTACAAGTCTGTAACTTGTTATTTGTAACTTGTTATTTGTACTCATTATAAATCTCTTATGTCCATATGTGGAGCTTTTCTCCCCGGGCCTCTGCTGAAAATGGAAATATATCCAGTCAGACTAGCCCGGTTAACAAATGTAAAATAAAATAAATAAATAAACCACTTGTATCATATTTTTTTTTTACTTTGGTGACAATTCTGGTTCATGGACTTTTTTGCAGTATTTCCTGTGCCTGTTTAACCATATATTCATGGGCTATATGTGTAAAATTTCCTTTTTACACTGTATCTGTATGGATTATTGTACACCTGATTTAACTAGTATTTCTTAAATAATAATGAATTATCTGAATCATCTATGTTTCAAAACATTTTAAGTAGTGTTTTAAAATATTATTATTCTTTTTTGTTCCCCACCCTGAATATATTCACTGTAGAATCTGTTCTTTTCAAATTTTCAAATGTAAGGAAGGTAGCAACAAGTCTCATGTTTGCCTAATGGCCATTCCCACCTCAATAAAAAGATGTGAAGATGATAATTATCCCACCCAATCCCACTTTGTGGGAAAGAGCCACCAAGATATTTTACCTTTGTGTATCTTACATTTCATTCTTTCAAAATGATTTTTTCTTATAATCCTTATAAAAACTACTTATTCCAAAATTAAAGAAGTTTGCAAAAGGTCCCAGGTGTGCTTAGTGGCCATTTCTACCTCAGATAAAAAGATCTAAAGGGAATAAGAACTTCACCTCACTTTCTAGGAAAGAGCTACCAAGATCCGTTTGCATTTGTGTGTCTTGCCTGCTTTGTTTCAGGCTGGGTTGTGATTCTCTGCATACTTTCAGCAGCATACGTTTGTTTTGGTTCTCTGTGCACTTTCAGCAACAAGAGCCTCATGAAAGGGGGCACGACAAATTCTAAAGTAATGAGCCCAGTACCAGCTGGCACAGAGCCCCCATATATATCAATAGATATAGATATGGGTCTACTTCTAAATCCCATAATTTCAGAATCACAAAGATGAAAATGCTGAGACAAGAATCATGAAACTTAAAATGCTGAACCACATAAGTTTTCCCAGGGCAAGTAAACACTTGCCCAACATGGGGAATTATGCCCTTTCTCCACTGTAGTGTGATCCCATAGTTGGTATATATAGTTAAAGGGGATGTGGTGGGCACAGCCCCCATCTAGGTGGGTTTTAGATAGTGCAGTGTGTTTTACTTTTGTGTTGGGCAAGTGTTTACAGGAGTTAGAAGTAGATCCATATGTATATATCTATATCGATATTTATATCTATATCTATATCTATCTATCTATCCATATATATATATATATATATATATATATATATATATAAATTATAATAAATCTGTATTATGCATATAAAATTGCAATGTACTTTTGAGATGGACCTGAGAAAGCCCAAGGGTGAAAGCATTTATTTTCTGATTGAATTTTTTCCTTATTTGTCCTGTTTTATTTATTTGTTTATTTTTAAATTTAAGTTGCAATAAGGTGGTGGTTCCTTTCATATACTGTTGATGAGAGATATTTGACAGTGGTAAAATGGAAAAGGGTGTAAGATTTTGAAACTATAAGGTAACATGGTGACACCAGGTACATCCCCTTACCTGTGCAGATCTAGTACTTCTCCCTGGAATAATACTATTTAAACTGCTGAATTTTCAATTTAGAATCAGACAGGAATGCTCATCCATCTTTTTATAAAGATCTGCTTAAACCATTAACTGGACTGTTTTTTCTTCTGGAAGGAGGACTTTATTTATTTATTTTTTTTTTTAGTTTTACTAAGTTTTGCTAACTTAGCTGTGGCCAAGATCTGACATTCTGAACAGTCATCCTTATTCCTAATCATAAACAGATTAAAGGGGACACCTTCAAGACTAAGTCACTGGCAAAACATTTCACCTTATCAGATTCTTCTGTTTTATCACTGCTACCATCAGGGCTGTAGCCAGGAATTTACAAACTGTACACATTGGAGCTATATTGCACTCTCATGCAAAAGGTATACATTATCCCAGAGTAGCAAATTACACTGTTACAACTGTATTGCACCTCCATAAAATGCACAGGCTATGAGCTGGCACTGCAGTACATTATCTTTCCAGCCACAGTGCACAGAGTGCTTTTGTTCACAGTGCTGCACTGCCACAAGACTCCATAGAACAGCCACTTACAAGGCAGTCTGAGACAAGCTTCAATGCCACATCATGCCATCCAGTCCTACAGACCACTGTTGGCATTCAGTGTCAAGTGTCTGTACCACATCATAGCAGCTAGTCTCAGAGGTTCAACGTCACCAGTGCCACTGTTCAGTACCATGTCTATGTAATACATCTTAGCAATTAGTCCCACAGATCCAGTCACACAAATAATGATAAGTAACGCTGACAAGCCTTTGTGGACCAAAATGGAAGGTGGTCTACAGAGTAACATTCTTCCTCTACACTCAGGCGCGTTAGGCCAGCACATAGAGTATACTCTAAAATTCTACCCATGGGAGTAACAGCATCAGTGCATGTATGTCCTCCACAATGAGCACTTCTGAATTTAAGGACTTTAAAAATAAAAACCTATTAAAACTATGATGAGCTCTTAAAATTCAAATGCAAAATTCCCAGTCCATATGTAGCTTTAGCCATCACTTACTCAAGTCAAAGAAAGAACATAAACCAAGCTGTCATGGTCAGCACCAAATATGATGGGGAATGTAAAAATAAACCAGCTTAGTGGAAAGCAACATTATAAAGCTATATAATAAAAGAGAAAAAAGCTAATTAAGGCTTAGAAGAAATTCAACACCAAACACACTAAAACTCTTGTCAAGAAGCTCAGCAAAAATCTGAAAGTTAATAAAAGAAATATCATAGTGGAACATGAATTAGAATTAGCATCCACAGTCAGTTAATCATAGATCCTTCTTTAAATGTATCAGATGATTGGGAAGTGTTGCTCTGATGCTCTGAATTAATATATAGTGGTATTACCTACTCCAACCCTAAAGATACTGATAATATGCTTGAAGATATACTTGTGCCATCTTAACAGTTGAAACAAAAGCCATAACAAGGATGGGACAAAAGCACAGTCTAACCTGGATGCAAGGTGTTTGTTGGGACAATCAGCATTGTAGAAGATGTGCAAAATGGTACCTGCAAGATAGTGATGCCATCACTTTTGTTGGATACCTGGGTATAGCATCCATCTAAACAGTTACAATAGTGCATGTACATTTCTGTTCTTTTCTAGTAGGGCATGCTGTGGTTACATTTTAAGCACTTTGCAAAAACCTTTTTCGACACAAATATCTGTACAAACAAGTTTGATATACATATAACATAAAGTTCTAATAGATTTGTAACACAAGCATCTTTAATAAATCATATTGATATTCACAAATGACATATAACTGTTTAGAAAATTCCAGATAGCTGTGCTGGCAGTACCTACTTTTGTGACACTTCTTCCCCATTGAAGACTCAAGCTAGTTTTTCAAGTGACCCTTGAGAAACAATGCTTGAAAGGGATGAGCCAATCTGGGAATACATTACCCATTCCCTGTCTTGAGATACCAGCTGCCTTTGCATTGCTGACCCCAGCATAGTGCTGCACTGTCCTATCATATGCCTGCAGCCCTAAGCTCCACCATAATAATTTGGGATTTTGCTGGCTGGTTCATGTAGTTATAGATCCACCTCAGATTATTTCTTCCACCTACTGCTAATACATAGCACCAGAGCCTACCTATCATGATAAGGTTTCAGCATGTTAACAAGGTACAGTTTGTGCCCCTGCCTCCTGCCTAGCAGTTCTACCATGTAGTTAATATCACTGACCTTCCTTACCACTTTGAAGGGTCCCTCCTAAGCTGCCTGCAGCTTGTTATGTCTGACAGGAATAAGAACCATAACCTGCTGACCCAAAGCATACTCTCTAGCTTGAGCATTCCTGTCAGACCAGACCTTTTTCTGCTGTTGGGTTTCTGCCAGGCTCTCCTGCGCCAAGCCCATGAGTTTCCTGAGCCTTGTCCTGAGGTTTAGCACATATGCCTCATCAGACTCCATGTGGGATTAAAACTCACCCTCCCACTCATCACAGATCAAATCTAGAGGTCTCCTCATCCTATGGCCATTCAGCAACTAAAAGGGTGAAAACCTGTGGATTCCTGGGGCACCTCTGTGTAAGCAAACAACAGATGGGGCAAATACTTGTCCAACACCCTTTTAAACTCGTCTGCAAATTCCTATAGCATGGTCTTTAATGGAGAGATTAACTTCTCCACCAGACCATTAGCCTGGGGTGGTAGGGGGTGGTCTTTCGGTGCTTCACCGCACAGTGCTCACACAGACAAGCCAGCAGGTCTGGCATACATTTAGCACCTCTGTCAGTCAGTATTTATTTTGGGAAACCTACCTTGCTGAAAATTTCTAACAAAGCATTTGTCAACTTTTCTGCTCAATGGAGGACAGAGCCACCTCCTCAGGGTATCTGATAGCATAATCTACTACTGCTTGAATATACGCCTTCCCTGTGGAACTTGGGGTACTCAGAGGCCCCACAATATCCATAGCTACCCTCTGAAATAGCTCCTCAATCACAGGCAAAGGCACCAAAAGAGCTTTGACATTGTCTCCTGCCTTGCCTACCTTTTGGCACTGCTCACAGGTCCTACAGTACCCTGTTACATCCCTGGAATTCCAAGGCCAAGAAAGGTTCTGCACAATATGCCTTTTTGTATGCTTTATGCCCATATGACCTGCAAAGGGAATGTCATGGGCTATGGCTAGAAGTTCCAGATGGTAGGCTCCAGGGACTACCAACTGCTGTATTCTCTCACCTTGTAGCCCTCCCTCAGGAGTCTGTTCTCTATACAGTAACCCTTCACTCCAGTATACAGATTCCCCTTTTCCTTGAGAATCAGGTGCCTCACTAGCTACCTCCCTCAGGCCTTGTAATGTAGGGTCTGAGAGCTGAGACTGTCTCAACTCTCTCTTTGTAACCCTTCCCAGCTCCCCTTCCATAGGAAGTCTGGTATCCTCTGACAGCTGTGTCTCACTGTCAGCCTGGGTACAACTACTCACCTCTGCCCTTGCAGTCACTCTGTCCAAGGGAACCTCAGTACCCATAAGCAGCTGTGGCTCATCTTCAGTCTCACTGCTATGGGGTAGCTCCCTCTCTGAAGTAACCACCTCACCAGTCCTGGCTTCAAGTGTGTGGTCTGTCTTGGTCCCCCTCAGGCTACCAGATCCACATGCTTGTCTCCGTGCCTGACTGTGTGTCACTGCATGCACACAAGGTACTGCATTATCAAAATCATTCCCCATCAGGACATCTGCAGGGATATCCTCAAACACACCTACTTGCTTGCTCATAAGCAAATAGGTGTTTACTAGGCTAATGACCACAAGGGCCGTTTTATGCTGAGCCATGCATCCCAAATCTCTGACAAGTTCTGATATCCTTGATAAGTGTAAGCATGGGCCTGGGAGATGAACCATTTACAGGTTACCTATGTCCATTAGAGACATAGTTGCCAAACCAGGGATGAATTTCTGGTTTCCCACCCAGTTGTCCAAGCTGCACTTGAATTGGGTTAGGGAGGAACTCTGCATCTCATGGATGGGGAGCCGGTTCCATACATGGGATAGTCTCTGGGATACATACCTAGCTCACCAACAGATCCTATGTGTATCACAGGCAAGGTTTAAGTCTTTAGAATGGGTAATGGTAGAAAGTCACACTAAACTTCTAGGAGTCACAATCGATGACCAGCTAAAATTTGATCTACATGTAATAAGTAACATCAAGAAAACTCATCAAAAACGTGGACTCCTTTATAGAAACAAAAACTTTCTCTCTAGTACTGCTAAAACAGCTCTTTCACATGCCTGCCTATTACCTACCCTTCTCTATGGCTCTCAAATTTTCATCAACTTACAGACCTCACTCATCTCTAAACTTGAATCCACTTACAATAAGATTGCTAAATTTGCTGGTGAACTTCCATACTCAACTCATTACTGCATTGCACTTAGAAAATTGAACTGGTCTGAATTCCCTCATTACCTCCTCCTCTCTCAGCTTCAAATAATTTATTCTATTCTATACCAACCCACTTTCTGTCCCAGTATTTCATCTATCATCTCTCTTTATACCCCTACTAGAACCCTCCGTAGCTCAAAACAATATCTCCTAACCATTCTCAAACCAAAGTCCAACAAAGGAAAAAATCTCTATTGCTGTTACCCTGCTCAGAACTAGAATAAACTACCTCTTGACATCTGATGCATCAGATTCAAATCCCGATTCAGAAAGTCAGTAAAACTTCACTTTAAGGAAAATATGTCTGTGCTATCTTCCCCCGACTAACTTATCTCTCTAAGTATCCTACTCTCTTATTCTTTCTTCTACATCTGTGAAACCCTACCTTTCTCCTAATTTCTCTTTATTGCAACTCTAGTATTCATTCTTTCCCTCCTCTCTGCTTATTTTCTGTAATTTATAAATTCTTTCATATTTGAGCATTTCTTCTACTATTCTCAGCCAATTTTATTTTTTAGCTTTTCTAAAGCTAAAGGTCTATCTGTATTTTTTTCCTAGCTTCTCTCCACTGTATTCTCTTCATGCTACAATATTTTATTCAAATTACCAGGAATGTTAACTTCTGTTGTTTATGTTTATGTAATTGTTATATTACTATATGTCAAATATTGAATGCTTTTCTGTGGAGCTTTTCTCCCCGGGTCTTCACTGAAAAAGGGTCTTTGTCCCAGTTGGACTAATCTGGTTAACAAATGTCAAATAAATAAATGGTGGTGCTGTTTGTTTTATGGATATGCAAGAGGTCCATCAGAGTGGGGTCTGACAGTGCTCTGTATGCTAGGCATAGATCTCCTCTCAAAAGCCTGTAGGAGACAGAATACAGAGATAGGGCCTTGAGGCAGTATGCATAGGACATTTTACTTACGCCCTGTATTCTTTTAGTGAGAAACCTCTGTGGACAATCAAATTGTTGTATATGCCTGGTTAGGTACATACCAAAGGGGGCACTGTACTCAATAATAGGCCTGATGAATGCTGAATACAGTGGAACAATGACTTTCTTGGACTTAGATGCTATACCTTTGTTTATAGGTTGTGCAACATAAAATGATTTCCTTATCACTGCAGACACGTGATGGTCAAAGGCTAGATTACTATCTATGTGTGTCCCTAAGTCCCTGACTACTGGGTTAACTCTAAGGGGTGTATTGTCAATATGACAGTTACCAGGGATGGAGACTTCCCAAAGGATATTATTATGCACTTCTTGGCATTTAGCTTTAGTCCATGGCTCTGACACTAGTTGTTTGTCTGTGTCAGCCCCTCCTGAAGAACATTTGTGTCAGTATGAGATTCAATGACAGCTCCTAATTTGCAGTCATCTGCAAATTTAGTCAGCCAGAAATCACTGACATTGGCCTTGACTTCTGAGATGTAAATGCCAAAAAGGAGCAGTTCAAGGACTGATCCTTGAGGAACTCCAGTTGTGGCTGGACTCTTTGTAGAGGTGGACTCCCCAATTCTAACATCCTGGGTCCTATCTGTGAGCCAGTTGGCTATCCACCAGGTGACATATGGGTTTGTACCTAACCTCTTGAGTTTGTCAACAATGCCCGAGTGGTGTATTGTGTCAAATGCCTTGGCCAGGTCATGCTAGGCAGTGTGAACAATTTTGCCCTCATCCATTGCTTTGCTGACCCTCTCAAAGGAGTCCACCAGGTCGAGTAGGCATGATCTGCCCTTGATGAAACCAAAGCGGTACAGTGTCTGGAGATTTACTATATCTCTGTTGGCCATCTAAATGATAATTCTTTCCATGGCTTTACATATAAGACTAGTAAGACTTATGGGTCTGTAGTTTCCAGGGTCTGTAGATGGCCCATCTTTGTGCAGATATATGACTGTTACCTTTCTCTGTTCATGAGGCATGAAGCCTGTTTGGAGGCTGCAGTTAAATATTAATTCTAAAGGCCCTGATAAGTCATGTTTCATGCTATTTAGAAGGCATCCTGGGATGTTGTCTGGGTCCTTTGATCAAGTGTTCATGGTCTTAGAGAGAGCATTAAGGACCTGTTCCCTAGTTCCCTAGTGATAGTAGGGGAGTTATATTTGATGATATTTCCTGAGGGAAGGTTGAGGGGGAGCGAGAGGTAAAGTTGGAGCTGAATTTATCAGCCAGGATTCAGTATAGGTGACTCCATTTATAATGAGCTCTGAACCCAATTGTTTATTGCCTTTGAGATTGCAGATATAGCTAAATAATGCTTTGTGGTTGTCCTTGGCCTGGGAGGCCAACGTTACCTCAACTTTGGCTTTGATAGACTTTATTTATCCTCTGAGTTTTTTGTTTAGTTTGATGAGAGCACTTTTATCCTGATGGGTGCTGCACCTCCTAATTTTTGCCATGATTTTCTTCCTAGTGTTATACACCCTATTGATTTTGTGATGCCACCAGGGTGGCTTGTTTTTTTAGTTAGGTCTGTATTTCTTCCTGGTGGGTACAGCTACGTCTATGCAGCTATTAACATGCTTGTACAGGGTTTTTGTGAACACTTCTGCATAGGCAGCAGTGTTCTCAAGGGTGTATGGTGGCTTGAAATTTTGTCAGGCTCTCATTTAATAGCAGGCGGTTAGCCTTAGGATGGTTCCTGAATATTCCAGGTTTAGCAGGGAGTCCAGGTTTTATTTTTACTTCAAAGGAGAACATGTTGTGGTCTGCCATTATCAGGGAAGGCATTACAGTAGGGGGTGTGCAGCATTCTCCCATATTATTGAGGACCAGATCCAGTATGGTTGCACCCTTGGTTGGTGTATTGACTATCTGGCCCAGGGAGTTTGTGTTTACAAAATCCAAGAATCTCTGTGCATGTATGTTTGATGTTGTATAGGATTCCCAGCTAATAGAGGGGCAATTAAAGTCACTCATGAATATGGTATTGGGTTGGATGGTTAGTGTTTGTAATAAATTTAAATACATGGGTTGGGTTTCCTGGGTCATGGAGGGGGACTTATAGCTTGCAAGGAAGTGGTAATGGATTTGACAATGGTGATTTCAAACTGGAGCAGCTCGAGTGCATTGCCCTGTTTGACCAGCTTTGAAGTATATTTATTTTTTATGTAAATAGAGACACCTCCACCTTTAGTACCTGCCTGTGAAGTAGCTGGCCTAAATGTGTGGAAGGCATTATAACCTTGCACTGTTAGTGTGCTCTCAATGGCTTTAAACCATGTCTCGTGACTGCACAGACTTCAGCATTCTCTGCCTCTCAGTCAAGTTGAACCCTAGCCAAAGGTATTTGAAATGGGGTTCCTCCTAAAGCTCTGACTGGAGTAGACTGCCTAAGCAAGTGATGCTCCTCTTTTATCATTGTAGGCTTTACAATGGTTGGGTCAGAGGCTGTGTCTCTTTTAGCAGTGGCCTGTTTCCCATCTACTAAGATAGGCTATAACCTCTTGTGGTAGTTTGGTACCCTTGTTGTCTCCAGACAACTTACTGTTGGTGTTCTGTTATTCCCACTTACTGGCTCTCCTACCTTTTATTCCCCAACTTGCCTCAGTGGATATCTATATACTACATGGGCCCACTGGTTACATTTAAAATATTTAACCCTTAGTCTTGCCCATGTACCTGAACTAGTGGCTTCCCCTGCTACTGGCGGACTCTGTTGGGGTGGTTTAGGCTGTCCACCATGGGTTTCCTTAGACCCATGAGCAGCACTGGGTATCCCTTTCCTGTGCAGTGTTGCTCTGTTTGCTAGGTATAGGTCTCCCTTTTCACCCAACTCATCTGCTGTGTTATATTCTCTATCCACTAACCTGATTCTCATGTCCTCAGGCAAAGTGCTAAGGGCTTGTTCCCTCACCAAAAGATCTGCCAGCCCTTCAAAAGTGGTGACCTGACACCCATTCACCCACCTATGAAAATAAGTGCTTAACTCAGCAATATATTCACACACACTTTCACCTGCCTTGTGTCTATACTCATGAAACTTTTTCTATATGCTTCAGGTACTACCTTGAAACACTCTAATAAACAATTTTTAACAGTATTGTAATTAAAAAAAATCAGTATCAGACAATTTAGAAATACTAGTTACATGTTTACCATGGAGTAAGGGGTCAGGACCCATACCCAGAGCCCTTGGTCAACATTATAGTGTTTACATACACTTTCAAAATATGAATAAATATATGAAAATTATCCCCCTCTGTAAATTGTGGAAGAAATTTACTAACCTTTGTTGCTTCTGGGGTTCAGTTACTCTCTTCCCCATTACCTCCATGATCCTGGCAAAGAGTCGGCATCTCCTTTTCATGTTGCCTCTGCCTCTTATTTTCCTCAGCTTACAGATGTCTCCATTTCTCTGCTGATTCTAATTCCATTTGTTTCTGTTTCGCCTATTTTTCAGCCTCCAAACTCCACAGTCTCTGTGATGATTCTATTTCCAAACATTTGGCCTCCAGTTCAAGTCTCTTTAACTCCATATGGATTTTTAAGTCCTCTGAGGAAAGGTTGAACTATCCATTATTTTCTGAGAGTTGCACATCCCTAAAGCCAGTCTAGTTGTTGTCCTGATTGCTGCTTTAGTCAGGTTGGCATGCCCCAGTCTTTTGGCTTAGCACATCTCAGTCAAATGGCTCCTTGCCAGCTTGCCATACTCCTCTACTGACATCCTTGCTGCTTGCCATCTGACTCCTAGTTCCCAGGCTTAAAACAACCATTGATGGCAGCTGGTAGTATTTAGCATTTACCTGTTAAATACATAGACCTCAGATCTTTTGGGCATATGGTGGAAGTCATAAAACAATTTACATTCATCCACATTTAAAGACTCCATGGTGCATGCAATAAGTATATAACACTATAGTACATACAATTAGATGGGTAGGGGCTCTAATCTCAAGACTATCAACTGCATGTGTAGGTTTGTTATACCATTTTCCCAGCCAAGTGGAGGACAGCTACTGTCATCCCTTTAAACAAAGGTGTAGCGTCCACCGATCCAGGAAATTGTAGACCCATCAGCCTAACTAGTCTGATCTGCAAGGCCATAGAACAGCTGATCATGGACCTCATTAACAGGGACACCGGCAATCTTCAAACACTCTACTCCACACAGTTTGGCTTTGTCAAGGGAGGGTCATGTCTGTTAAATCTGTTTGAATTCTTTGAGACAGTCACCAAAGCCAAGGATGAGGGGAAGACGGTGCACACTGCCTACTTTGATCTGGCCAAAGCCTTTGAAACCATTCTTCACTCGGGCATAGTAGATACACTCTCTCAACTAGGCATCAATCCATATGTTACCAGATGGGTAGCAAACTGGCTCAATAATAGAACCCACCTAATCAAAGAAGGGGAAACCACCTCAAGCAGTAGACCCGTAATGAGCAGCGTACCGCAGGGATCAGTTTTGGGGCCTCTGTTATTCAGGATATACTTCTCTGAGGTGAAAGCCAAATCCAGTGTGCTATAGCTGACCAAGTTTGCAGATAACTGCAAGCTGGGTGCAGTCATCAATTCCACAAGTGATATAGACGTCCTCCAAGAGGGTCTAACTCAAACAAATGACTAGTGCCAGAAACATTGCCTCAAGCTGAATTCCAAAAAATGAATCATCATCCCCTTTGGGGAGAGTGACATCCCCACATGTTACCACATTAATAATAATGTCCTAAGTACACAATCAGTAGTGAGGGATTTGGGCTCCCAAGTTGGTACAACCTCATGTTGCTTCTGTTGTACTGAAAGCTTTCTACATGGCCCATCTAAGGGTATCTCAGCCAGGGAAAAAGAGGTCATTACATCCCTGTATTCTTCCCTTATAAGGCCAGTTTTTGAGTTCAACCCCCCTCCCCCTTCGGCATGTACCTCGCAAAGCACATGCAGCAGCTGGAGAGACCACAGAGCTTCCTCACCAGGAGAATCCAGGGCCTCAAACATCTACCCTACATAGATAGGTTAAAAGCCCTGTCCCTCTTCTCAGTTTCATACAGACTCCTCAGAGGTGACCTCTGTCTGGCAATACAAAGCAATCTCAGACCCTGTCTTGATGGGATTGCTGCATATCCGTAAGTCAAGCTCCACTTGAGCAACCCGTATGAGTGACCTCAACCTGGTCTGTGATATCAATAGGACTTGTTGGCAGGACAGATTTGTGTCCCAGAGACTCCCCGATTTTTAGAATAGACTCCTTCTCAACATCAAACAGAGTACCTCATTATCCCCTTTTTAAGTGGAACCTGGATAACTGGATAGGAAACAGAAAATACACCCCTGGGATTCCACCTGTGTCCCTGCTGTACAGGGGCTTTGGGTGCTGACTTGTATAAACATGGGCTAAACTCTTGGCTAGGCTTATAAGGGTCTCAGGGCCAATAGCCTAGTAACCACCTATGATCTTATGATCGTATAAGACAATACAGAAAAAAACTTCTTAGCATGGATATTGTGTCTCCTTGCTGCTATAAAATAATTTAATTTCAGTTATTTTTCTGAAGTTAAACGTCTGTGTTCCAGTTTCCACTGTTAAAATACATACATCTAAACAGTTACAATAGTGCATGTACATTTCTGTTCTTTTCTAGTAGGGCATGCTGTGGTTAGGTTTTAAGTACTTTGCAAAAACCTTTTTCAGCACACATCTGTACAAACATGTTTGATATATACATGACATACAGATCTAATACAGTTGTATCACAAGCGTCTTATATAAATAATGTTGATATTCACAAAGGACATATAATTATTTAGAAAATTCCAGATAGCTGTGTTGACAGTACCTCCTTTCGTGACTCCACCCCAGAAAGCAAAAATATTATCGGAGGCATTTCTCAGGGCTCAATACTGGGATCCCATCTGTTCAGTATCCACTTGTTGGGTCTACAAATCACTATCCCAGGACTGCTGCTAACAGAATGTGCCAATGAATGCAAAGCAGGTGTTGTCATTCACTCAGCAGCTGATACCAGCAAGGGCAAAACTTCACAAATCAATGGTGTACAATTCCCTTCAGTCTATGGGCTTAAGTTAAATGTAATGAAGTGTAAACATTGGCACCTTTGGTAAACAGAACATTACAATGGATTTCATAACAGATGGCACTCCACTCCAGAGTGATATGGTCATCAGAGATCATGACACTCTTGTAGATAACTTACTAACGTTTGATCACATGCAGCAGCAGTAATCAGAAAATCCTTCTATCTAGCCCAGTTAATAAGTAAAGGTATCTCAACCAAGTCAGACGTTATCGTTTATCAATATTCTGCCCTGACCTGACCAAATACAAAATATATGTCCCATTTTCTATGCATCTGTTCAAACACTTCATACAGCTACAAAGACCCCCAGAGATTACTAACTAAAAAGATCACTGCACTAAGACTGTCAATTAGCAAGATAGACTTGAAACTCTATCCCTACACTTTATCAAGTATAGCTCTCCATCAACAAACTATTAAGACATGCCGGAGGGACAAATTTATTACTCAATCCTTCACCCATCTCTGAAATATGTTACATTGAAAAAAAAAAGAGTGATACACTTGCCTGCCTCAAGGCAAACCTTGATGATTTGATTGGTGCCTGTATATTCATTCCCATACTGACTTATTTTTCCCTTCTGAAATCAGGAGATGCCCTTTGAGGGTAGGTGTGACAAGGACTAACTCTGCCTTGTATACTCTGTGAATATGTAATTCTATAAACATGTACCAGTGGCCAACAATTTCATTTTCTTTTTTTGTTTCTCATTGCAGTAATTGGACATGAGTAGCCAACTCATGTCTTATTACTATGCAGTCTAAGCATCTGTGATCAAATGCAGTACTAAGTCGACAATCACACTATGACTACAGATTTCTAAGAACTGTGCAGTCTAATTGTTTTCAACCTGTTGCCATTAGCAAGGGATCACAGTGCTTTCCCAGCATTCTCTTGGCAACTGCTTCCATGGGACCAGATGGCGTCCCAGGTTGCGTCCTACATGAACTACAAGAGGAACTAATCCCTCAAATAAAACAGCTATACAATCTCAGCCTCACTACAGGATATGTGCCCACAGAATGGCATAAAGCAACAGTGGTCCCACTCCACAAAGGTGGAGCCTCTACGGACCCTGGAAACTATCACCCCATAAGCCTGACTAGCTTAGTCTGCAAGGCTATGGAGAGGATCATCATGGAGCTCATAAACAAAGACATTGGGGACCTACAGACACTAGATCCTACCCAGTTCAGCTTTGTCAAGGGCAGATCCTGCCTTTTGAACCTGGTTGACTTCTTTGAAACAGTCACCAAAGCCATAGATGAAGGGAAGGTAGTCCGCACAGCCTATCTGGACCTTGCAAAGGCATTTGACACAATACCCCACTCGGGCATCATAGATAAGCTATCCAGCTTAAATATAAACCCCTATGTCACAAGATGGGTCGCAAACTGGCTCAAAGACAGAACCCACAGAGTGAGAGTTGCTGGAGCCATGTCAGACTCGAAACCGGTCACAAGTGGCATCCCACAGGGTTCTGTCCTGGGACCACTCTTGTTCGGTATATACTTTTCTGAGGTACAGGCAAACGTGGGAGGACTATGGCTCACCAAGTTCGCAGATGACTGCAAACTGGGCGCCATAATCAACTCTCCAGCTGACACAAACATCCTTCAAAAAGGTCTCACAGAGACAGATAACTGGTGCCTGCGCCATGGTTTAAAGCTAAATGTGAAAAAATGTATAGTCATACCCTTTGGCAAAAATAATGTGCCCACAAATTACCACATAGGCGGAAACCCATTAAGTACAGAGAAAGTTATTAGGGACCCAAGTTGATAGCAATCTCTCCTTTGAAAACCACATTGCTAAAGTAGTTAGAAAGACCTTCTACATAGCCCACCTCATCACGAAGGGTTTCACATCAAAATCAAGAGAGGTAATTGTGCCCCTTTATTCATCCCTCATCAGGCCCATCATAGAATACAATGCCCCTTTTGGGATGTACCTTACCCGACACCTGCAGCAATTAGAAATACCCCAAAAGTATCTCACCAAGAGGATCAAGGGTCTCAAACAGATGCCATATGCTGCTCGGTTAAAAAAACTCCAGCTCTACTCAGTTGCATATCGCCTACTTCGAGGCGATCTATGCCTGACATACAAAGTTATGTCAAATCCAGAATTAATGGACATGCTCCACCTCAGTAAATCTAAATCCCTTAGGGCCACATGCTCGAGGGACTTGAACCTCAGCACAGAAATAAATAGAACTTGCTGGAGGGACAGGTTGATAACCCAGAGGCTCCCTTCGCTCTGGAATAGAATTCCAGTTCATGTGAGGCAGAGCACCTCACTGAATCTCTTCAAGAAGAATCTCGATAAGTGGATGGGGGATCATAGGTTTGTCCCAGGGATTACTCCCGTGTCACTATTAGACAGAGGCACAGTAAACTAAACCTTAAAAAGGGCACAGTATACTCAAATCAAGGGGTGGCGTAAGCCATACAGAATCGGGTTAGGCTTATAATTGCCCCAGGGCAGATAGCCTAGTATGAACCTATGAACCTATGCACCTATAAGTAATCATTTTACTATAGACTGAAGGGAATTGTAAATTTGTGGATCTAGAGGGAAGATTTCTCCCTTTGCAGCTACATTTTTCCCCTAAAATGCAGGAAGCCAGATAAAACTGTGAGTAGTTATAACAGTCGACAATGTACACAGCAAAACATGCATGCTTTTTTTAATTACATTTTATAACAATTGATGTGGAGGAGGGGTCACTGCTTATTTCTGAACATTTTGCTGAAGTATTTTGAATATGGCCAAAAATAATGGTTGATTTACTCTAATTCACTGGAAAAGCTAATGTAAGAACATATTTTGCATCAAAATGTATTTCTGAGCAATAAAACATATAAAACTCTAATGTCTAGCATTATTGCCTTGTCTATAATCCTCAGTGATATACCAGAAAATCAGAGACAGTCGCACATCCATACTTGTGCCTACTCACACATATGCACTTGTGTGACTCGCAGACATGCAGTCGTTCACACTGGTACACATAATTACCCCCCCCCCCCCCCGCCACACACACACACGTCAGGACTCTGCTGCTCCTGTTTTGAAAAAACTGCTTTGACTACATGATGCCCATGGCTGTCATTTATCATTTAGGGTGGCAATAGCCTGGAGTTTATATCCAAAATGTCAAATTCTGGTAAAATCTTTGATGATCAACTGATATGTAGAGGGAAAAAAGGTCATATTTTTCAACCATCTTACTTTCATCTGAGGAATTTCACCAAGATTAAACAGAGACCTCCTGTAGAACACTGTGCTGTTATCCACACCTTGATCTCTCCTTGTCTTGACTGTTCCAGTGTCCTTTTCCTGGGGATTCTTGACACTGATATTATTGAATTACTGCCTGTAAAGAATCCTGGACAATGGAGATTTACTGATACACAGCATTACCAACATATTAGTTTTATGCTTTGATAACTGCATTGACTAAATTGGTAGCTTTGTATTTAGAAATCTTGGTGTTAATTTTCTCAGTTGTATATAATATATATACCGATTACCTTTCAAGAATTTATTGTTCCCTACTGTCTGAAATACACATCCAGCCAGATTCAATAAAGCCTACATGGTAGCTCACCATTTTAGATTCAGTAAGTGGCTCTAAATGTTACTGTTGCTTTAACTCATGTGTATGTGCAACAGGCTGAACTCCATGCTGCTGCTGCTGCTAATAGACAATGGACAAGAAGGAGAAGAGTTTTCAGACCACAGTTAACTTATCATAACCTACATGATGTAGAAATTGCAGAAAGCTACAGGGTGGATAGAGACACACTACAGGTACTCTGCAATTTTTGTCATCCTCAGCTCAAAGCCAGGGCAAACCAAGGGGAGCCCATCCCAGTGGAGACAAAGGTATGTGTAGCACTTAGAATTTTAGCTACAGGTACATTTCAGAGAAAAACAGGGGACATGCTGGGGGTGTCACAGGCATTAGCATCCAGGATTCTCCATCAATTCTTGAATGCTATGCTCCAACATGCTAGTGACGACATACATTTTCCCCATACTCCTGAGGATAGGGCAGGAAATATGCAGGAGTTCTACCCTGTAGCACACTACCCAGAAGTACTAGGTGCCATAGATTGCACACCTACAGAAATTAAAGCACCAACCGGGAATAGGGAAGGCTCTACATTAATAGAAAGGGCTTTCATTCTTTTAACTGCCATTTGTGTGTAATGCCAAGGGAATCATCTTGAACATGTGTGCAGGCAACCCTGGCAGTTACCACAACTCACATATTTGTCACACCTCCCAACTGTATCAGATGTTCAGTAGGGGGGATATCCCACAGGGTTATTTACTGGGGAATGCATGTTATGCACTGGAACTATGGCTGATGACACCCTTCATTAATGCACAAACTCCCGCTGAAGAACAACATAATGAAGCACATGCTCCAACCAGAAATATCATAGAACATATGTTGGGCTGCTGAAGTCACAGTTCCAGTGCCTAGATACATCTGGGGGAGGCCTGCAGTACTATCCACAGATATGTAGCCTGCTACAGATCCCCCACCATGCCCCAAGATTCTCACTACACCTTTCTAAACATACTGGAAAATATTAAGATAGAACCAAACATCCTAATACTGGGTGATTTTAACTACCCTGCCATTAACTGGGAAAACTACTCGTGTACCAACACCTTTGCCCAATGGTTCTTGGAATTCATAAATTCCAATGCCCTGGATCAACTAATCCATAGTCCCACTAGGGGCTCCAGTATCCTAGACCTGGTTATTACCAACATGGGAAATTGATGCTCCACACCTATGGTCACCCCCTCATTAGTCAGGTGTGACCATAAGCTAATCACCCTTACCATCCACATCCCACCCCCACCCCCCAGTAAGGAATCCTCCATAAAAAACTTCTCCAAAGCCAACTTAATGCTACTCAAGTCAGAAGTGACAAAATTCATGACACCCATGCAGACAGGAACTGAAAGTTCGACTGCTGAATCCTGCACTAAGGCACTGTACGAGCACATCCACTCATGCATGAATCGTGCCATCCCAAACAGAACCAAGATGCTCTCCTCCAAAAAAAGGAAGCCAATCTGGTGGTCTCCTGTCATAAACAAACTTTATAACAAAAGGAAGAAACTGTTGCAGAAAAGTGCAAAATCCCAGGATGCAAAAAACTCCCTTACCAGCCTCAGTAAGAAACTGAAATCCCTCATAAAAATCCTCCAAAGCTAGTTACGAAAATAAAATTGCCAAAGATTCCAAAGGCAACCACAAGGCATTTTATAACTATGTCAAGAATTTAAATGGCAATGCTCAGATCTGCTCTGAGCTAAAACAGAATGGCATTAAATATACTGATCCCAAGGATATTGCCAATATCCTGGCAGATTGATTCAGCACCAACTTCATCCCCTCTCACCCTCTAAACGGCCCATCTCAATACCAAAAGATTGCTAAATTAGGGTAATAACAGCCACACAGGTAAATAAAATGCACTCTCCAAAGCTAAGAAGCATCCATGGGACCAGATGACATCCCGGGCTGTGTTCTATATGAACTACAATATGAAATGGCACCTCACCTAAGTGTCATGTTAAATCATAGGCTCACCTCAGGTTTCATGCCCACTGAGTGGTGCAGAGCTACAGTTATCCCACTCCACAAGGGGGAATCCACCTTGGATCCCGGAAACTACCCTCCCATCAGTCTGATGAGCCTTATCTGCAAGGCCATGGAGCATATTATGATGAAACTTATAAAAAAGACATTGGCAACCTTCAAACACTGGATCTCACCCAGTTTGGGTTCATGAAGGGCCAATCTTGTCTCCTGAACCTGATTGACTTCTTCGAATCAGTCTCCAGAGCCATGGACAAGGGTAAGGTGGTCCACACAGCCTATCTAGACCTTGCCAAGGCCTTTGACACCATCCCCCACTCTGGAATCATAGATAAACTTACTAAGCTGGGCATTAATCCCTATGTCACCCAATAGCTTGCCAACTGGCATACTGACAGAACCCACACTGTAAAAGTAGTCGACTCCAAATCCAGCTCCAGACAAGTGACAAGTGGAGTACCTCAAGGTTCAGTACTGGGACCGCTCTTGTTTGGCATCTACTTCTCTGAAGTACAGGCCAACACTAAGGGACTCTGGCTAACAAAGTTCACAGATGACTGCAAACTGGGAGCCATTATTGAATCCCCAAATTATGTGGATACTCTACAAAAGGGTCTTACAGAAACAGATGCTTGGTGCCAGAGCCATGGGCTCAAACTCAATCCCAAGAAATGTATAGTTATCCCCTTTGAGAAAAAACATGTACCACTGAATTACCACATAGGTGGCAGTACACTAAACACCAAAAGTGTGATAAGAGACTTAGGGACACAGGTGGACAGTGGTCTCACCTTCGATAACCACATTGTCACAACAGTCAGGAAATCCTTCTATGTGCCACACCTCATCACTAAGGGCTTTTTATCCAGAAAAAAGGAGGTCATTGTCCCACTGTACTCATCCCTCATTAGACCCATTATAGAATACAACACCCCATTTGG
The DNA here is from genome assembly GCF_019279795.1 of Protopterus annectens. Taxonomy (NCBI): domain Eukaryota; kingdom Metazoa; phylum Chordata; order Ceratodontiformes; family Protopteridae; genus Protopterus; species Protopterus annectens. The sequence continues at coordinate 1,042,569,876 of NC_056730.1, read as the reverse complement.
TATGTACCTCTCAAGACATCTGAAACAACTGGAAAGGCCACAGAAATACCTCACTAAAAGAATCACAGGCCTAAAGCAGATGCCCTATGCTGTTTGCCTTAAAAAACTCCAGCTATACTCTGTCGCATATCGTCTACTCAGAGGTGATCTCTGCTTAACATACAAGGCCATGTTAAACCCAGAGCTGTAGGACATGCTACACTTAAAGAAATCCCAATCCCTCAGAGTCACACGCTCCAGGGACCTAAACCTTGTCATCACAATAAACAAAACATGCTGGAGGGATAGGTTCCCGACCAAGAGACTCCCCAGACTCTGGAATAGACTGCCCATACATGTCAAGCAGAGTGCCTCTTTGGCCCTCTTCAAAAGGAACCTTGACGATTGGATGGGAGAAAGGAAATTCACCCCAGGGATCACATCAGTCACCCTGCAAGACAGGGGTCCAGGGAAGTAAATAGTGTGGGAGGAAATAGCCAGGGAATTTTTATGGCTAGGCTTGTATAGGCCCTAGGGCTGATAGCCTAGTACCAACCTATGAACCTATGTATGGAAATATTCATAGTATGTGCCATGCTACACAACATCATACTGAGAAAACAGCTTCAGCAGGATCGACAAGGGGAAGGAGCACACATCCACCACCAATGCCAAGGTCACCACAGCCACACGCAGGTGAGGAGACAGAGAATGATACAACAGCTGCTGTGGGTGTAGGCAAATGTAGACATGCTCAATATGGCTTTGCATTGGTTAAGAGACAATACATAGCACATTTACTCACCAACTTAGGGCCTAAAATCTACCTCCTATGCACATATACTAACATTGATGCCAGGCAACTCTGACAACCTTTACATCCACATGTATTGGCTATGTACTGCTTGCATCAGGCAGAGTCAGCCGTGACCTAAAAGTGCTGCTACTGCTGGATTTACAAGCTAAGTGTTGAACCTGTTATGTATTGTGTAATAAAATAAATGACTGGCATATCCTTGCATTTTGTTACTTGGTAGTGAAAGCAAGTAAAAAGTGGGAAATTTGTACAAAAATTACATAAACATGAGACAACAGAGATTTATTTCACTTATATTTGTCCATTATGAAGTAGTAGGCCTCAGGCATCAAAAGTTCACGTAGTAATAACTCTCAAAAGTAGTGATGGTCACTGCAAGCCCTTATTTTGGCACCCTATGTTTATACTGGAAAGTCACTAAAGAGAGAAGTTAGAAAGTAATAATACATACACATTTCAGTTTCAGACATCACAACCCTCACAAGATCATTAACAATAAAGATGGAAAATTTTGATGCTATCAACTGCCTAACTTTCTAAGACCAATATAAGTCAAGGATACAATTACAGTTTAACATCACAAATGCAGATATACTAAGCACTAAGTCAGCTATATACCCTGATCATCAGGCACAAAGCGTATGTATCCTTGAATACAAAAGATACAAAACAGCAATATGGCACAGTTATTATCACTTGCATAGGGTGTTTGGGGGTAGGAAACCTAAGCTAGCACAAAAGGTCAGTGAGTGTGTGTGAGTAACAAAGAGAAGCAGGAAGACATTTAGATAAACTAACAAATGGTCAGTGAGACAAAATGTGTTTTAAGCTGCACGAGTGAACCATGCAACTGGTGTGTGACTGTAGGGGTCCTCCAGGTGAAATTGGTATGTGAGTGTCTGCATAAACACAGCCAATCTCTGTGCTAGCTCTACATTTTGGTATGTTGGACAGGTTCAAGCCATGTATGGTCGTGGTGGCAGTTCATTGTTGTCATTCCTGACCATGAGAAATGGCTCTGCCAGGAGTTGCACAGGCACATCCATGACCATGGTCAGATGCACTGCTGCTACCTGAATGTGACTGATATCTGCTGAATGAACTCCCCTCATGAGTAACCCCATGGCTTGCCACATCTGAGTGTTGACAGCTCACCCGCTGATGAAGCAGTGGAAGTACTGCCACTATGGGAGTGTGATTAGGTATGGCCACATTGGCTAACAGCAGATGATGAGGCTGACCTACACCCATGAGGATACCGTCCCCCTCCCAGCAGATGTTTCATCACAGACACCACTCATTCAAATGTGTCATTCATCCGATCCATTGAATTGGCAACAAGGTGGATGCAGTCACTCATGTCAGTCTGTGCCACATCTACAACCATAAGCATTTTTGTGGAGCACCTATGGGAATATGCCTGTGCCTCCATGATGGCCTTAAACATATGTTGAGTGGCACAGAAAGAGACACCTGGATCAGGAGGAGGATGGACAGCAGGCCTCCTCTAAGCACCCCTAACAACCCTTCTGCATGGCATCTAAGTCACACTTTGGCTACGGCCAGAGATAACAGACACTGAAGCTGCAGTAGCCACACTTCCCTGATCAACTGTCTCACCCTCCACCTGTCCAATATCTGTGGGCTCACAGGAATGGGAAGGCATAGGCCTACTGGCTGCGCCTGATGGAATTTCAGGGGATGGCTGCACATCATCCTCAGTGTCATATTCAACCTCTGCACCCCCCAAGTGTGCCTCTGTTTGGCCACCACCATCATCATAGTCTGCTAATACTCTGACATCAGATGGCAGAAGTCCCACACTTCCATTGTCAGGATCACCTGTGATAATAAGTAACCAACACAGGAAAATTAATACCTAAACTACTATACTCCAATATATGCTAACAAAATAACAGTGCTGCCACTGTTAGACAGTACAGCAATACACACAATAGTCCTGATGTCAACATCACACACTAAAATATTTGTTTGAATTGTTCATCAGCACTGACATAAAAATGCTTGGCTTGTCATGTGCAGATGATGGTATCCTGTGCATGCCAGATGGTCCTAGAAGAAGTTAAGCAAAAGGTAAGGACAACATAATCACAATTAACAATAACACAGGAGGTAATACTTTTCCCCCTTTATATATCCATTAACTATACTTTCAACAAGAACTTGGATGACAACTCCAACCTAAGTTAATTAATCAGAATGTGTTGTTAACGTTAGCAATCTTCAATCCCCATACCAAAAAAAAAAATCTTGTGAAACAGAAGTAACCTATTGATTTAAATGATATTCCTATACAACGGTATTCAGCAATTGAGATACAAAAGCCTACCTAGAAGCTCTTTCTGGGACATGTTTGCTGTCTCTGAAACAGTAGCATCAATGTCAAGGACATCCTGTTCTGCACTTTCCTGGGATCTGTATGGATCTCTGACAGTGGATAGGAACTCTTCATTTATTGTTAGTGATGGCTTTGTAGCAGCACCCCCCGGTACCCATCTGATCATGGAACACTGCAGCTGCTCTCTTCCATGCAGATGAGATCATGTTAGTGGCCCCGTGGTGCACCTGGTCTTATGTCCTGCTGTGGTCACCCACAGCATTAACATTTGTGATGATCTGCTGCCAAATCTGCATTCTGCGTGACATATCTCCACGTCCCCTTTCATGCAGGAAGACACCATTTTGCCTAAAAGTGTCAAGAATGACCTGACTTTCAGCATCAATGAAGTGTGGTTTTCAAGTACTGAGACCTCTGGGTGGTACAGTCAATGGTGTCTTATAAGATAACAGAAGGATAATATACATAAGTATCACATAACTACAAAATAACTCTTCCCAGATAAAACAGAAAATGTAGCATTTCAGTGAGATCCACTGAAGAAACAAAACAGTCTAGATATTTGAAATATGATAAACAGGTTGGATGAAAAAAGGAGACTAGAAATAACAATGTATCCTTGTTTGTGCCATAACAGAAATTCAAGGCAAATGACACATTTTGCTAACAAACTATCTTTGAAATGCTAAAAGTGCTATCAAATGAACTGTCTTTGAAACATGTCTACAGATTTAACACAGAACATTCCATTTCAAGGTATTGCCAATCATGTATACCTGTGAATTGCCCTGTCAAACATGCCCATGGCATCAGTACACTTCTATCTAATGCATATAAATAAACATCTAAAAGCCTTTGCTACAGATTGTTCTTAATTATATTTCAGTATATGCAGTATGTAACTGACAAAATGCAAGCATACCTAGCATACCATCTCAAGTTCAGTAATCCTCTCTGGATATATATCTCAAAGAAATAGCCTCTTTTCTGTGTTTTCCACATAAACAAGTCTCCTCACCTTCAGTTTCCCTAGCTACATGGTTGCATTTTCATGGTGTAGATTCAGGGAGGTTAGCACATTGAAGGTGCAAATCAGGTTTGAACTCATTAGAACTGCTGAATCCCAAATACTTAGCTCTGTGTATCACATGTAAACACAATGCAGGCACTCTCTCAGTGTTTGTTTTTAATGGATAGCAACTGTGAACGATTACTGGTTGGGAGAAGGAAAACACAACCACACTGCAGGCTGTCCTTCATCCAGTGGATGTATCTGTTAGACTTACTAACTGTTAGATGTAAGGTTGGAAATCTAAGTAAGCAGCACACAATTCACAGGTTCTGTTCATTAACATCCAATCTCCCCTTCATTTGTTGGCAACTGCATATGATATTATTGCCATTTAATATTAATTAATTAATTTCAAAAATTAACTAAAGAGGCCTTCTCAATAAGAATACTTTCTCTATTACCATCCAAAACAATACCCCACTTGAAATAGTACCCCATGCCAAACTATTAGGTGTCTTCATCGATGAACAGTTGAAATTTGATATCCACATGCAAAACAACATCAAGAAAACCCACCAGAAACTTGGCATGCTTTACCGCCACAATCGTTACCTTACTCCCTCCACTAAGTTTGTTCTGTCTACTACAGACCTCATTCCCTCCCTCCTATATGGTGCCCCACTTCTTACTAACCTACACTATACTTGAGCTCCCCAGTTACCTCAAATATACTCAACTCACTCAAGCTCACAAGCTAATTTTCCTTCCATTTCTCTGTCCCTCTCTTGCCTCCTCCCTCAAAATGCATTTACCTGATAGAATTCTAAGATCTAATAACCAGAATTTAATTGAACTTCACAAACCTGCTCGTCCTCCAGGCAAATAACTTCTGTCCTTCTCTCTAGCACAGCTTTGAAACTCCCTGCCACCTCTCATTTGCACCACCCATAACCATTCCACCTGTAAATTCCTGCTACATACCAATCTTGCATCCCTCTGGGAATGCTCCTGTTCCCACCCCACATAACTCCCTTCAGCATTATACCCTCTTTCTCACTATGCCACCCTCACTCTTTTTCATATTTCTCACCAAACTACCTCTACTCTTCCCATTCTCTCTTCCCTCCTCTTTACATTCCACACTCTACATCTCTGTTCTATTCTCTCTCTCTAACCCCTCTATTTTTCCTCCTGCTCTCACCATAACTCTCATATTATACCTTTGTATATCTCATTCACCCCTACTAATCTATTCCCCTCACCCAAACACAATTGTAAATATTTGTAAATATGTACTAACAATCTTTCTCATATTTTATTTTTTCTTTCTCTTTACTAAAAGGTATTATATCACTGTATTATTAATCTGTTATTGACTTTTCTAAATTGCATAAGGTCCTACATCTGAATAATTTCTTACATCTGCAGAATAAGTGTATTATACTGTCTGTTACTCATTTGTTAAGCATTCGTCATATTTGTATAATTTCTGATGGAGCTTTTCTCCCTGGAATTCCATTGAAAATGGGCTCATCTTGGCCCAATGAACTATCCCGGTAAACAAACTGTAAAATAAATAAAAATAATATCCTCACACATTTTAAGGACAATGATATAGAATGGCGTACAGACTGCATGTCTCAGATTACTGGTCATATAAGAGAGGAATGACCAGTAAATACAGAGAGGTAAGACAGAGCTGTATATTTGCAAGCAATAGTCATAACTGGTTGTTTAATCACTTAGAGCACTGCATCCAAAAATAAATGTACAAATAACAGTTGTATGGTTTTATATTACTGTAGATGATGTTGCAGTTGGCTGTATGCAAAATGATTTCAGTTTCTTGCTGCAAAGCTGTCTGTGTGGCAAAGTCAGATAAAGCACCCTTCCTGTGTTCTAAATGTTCATAGGAGTGAGTGCTCAAATCCAGACCTATTTAGAAATATCTCACGTGTACCAACATTTTTAATGTGCATGTCATACATTGCTTTTCCTAATTTCTTTCATTTTTCTTTTTTTTTTCTTTTCTTAATTTTTTGGGGGGTAGTGTTTGTGCAATGCACCACTTTGTGCAATCACTGGAAACAAAGGAAAATAAATGTTAGGTTTGGCTGTGCTTATCTTGTTTGCATGATGCAGGACTAGTGGGCAATGCAGGAAGCTGACAGAGCACCAGCAGAACATCTGCAAGCAGGGCATCTCTAAAAGGGGAAAGGTCAAAAACAATACATCATTGGAATCTCTGTACTTGATTGTGCAAGTGCACTTAGTGACATTGCATAGCATTGTACAGCAGTTAACAGGGTTCTCCAGAAGCTGCAGCCATCAAACGCCTGCAGACAGAACTCAGACAGGCAAACAACTGAAACTGGATACATTCAATTAATTCTGTGGGCCCCACATAAACATGCTAAGTAGCGTTGTGTGGCGGTAAACACAGAGGTCTTAAGAATGATTATTAAATTAGGGAATGTCATGTAACTAGTTTTGTGGCAGCAGGTGTAAGTGTAGGGCTGGAATACAGATGATCTTGGGTTCTAGTACAGGGTGTGCAACCTTTTTTTTTACTGTTGTGACAGTGCAGTTTATAACAATAAGCTGAAAAATAGGCAAATGTTATTTCAACATTCTTGTGACAACAGGTGTAAGTGTAGGACTGCCACACACATGGTCCTGAGTTCTACTGGAGGATATTGCATACACTTTTACTGTTGCTCCACTTCCCATTATATTCACTTTCACATATAACACTTTAGATAGTAGACATGATTTGAATTATATGTATGAGGCATAAGACAGCATTTCTGCATTTTCAGATGTATGACTGATGGTATGCTGTCTACTATATTTCTGTAAGTGTAACTCTGCTATCTGGACTTTCATGGCCTTCATAATTAAGTAAGACAGACACGCAACTGGATCTATATCCAATAAATTTGTCAGGTCACACACATACATGTGTAACAGCTCAAAGTTTCATTTCTATTTATGTATGATTCCTGACAATCTCTGAGCAGCACATCTTTTGTGGCAAAGATGGAAAATCAAAGCCGTGGAAGAAAATATTTTGTCCCTTATGCCTAGGTTTGAAACCCACAGTGTAAAATAATTTTTTTTCTCAGAGTATAAAGAAAAAAACTGTCAGGTCATTACATTTATGCCCCCAGTGCATGTCTGCAAACTTAACTCACCTAACAGTTACCTTCCAATTTCCAATATCTATTTCCAGGCTACATCAGTACACAGCATTCAAACTAAGGCCAAGTGACAGATTAATCTTTTAGTTTCAATTATTTAATTCCTCCCTGCTTGGCACTACTGTGCTCTGCTTATCATCGTGCAAACAAGGTTAGCATCATTGCTTGGGCTTGCTTGGGTTTGAGACCTACCGGTAAATGCAATAACTGGAATTGGCAGGAAAGCATCAGTTACTATTGATCTAGTTTGTCTGGTAGACATGACTGGTGTTGGAGAGGAAGTTGCACACTTTAGGGTACAAAGGTGGGATGTCCAGGAGTCCAATATATTTATCCGACTCCTGGGAAAGCACCACAGCCTAAGGCTTCTGCAGGGGGACTATTCTGGCTCCCAGTATAAGTCTGAGGAATGGAATAGTTTGGCCCTGGATGTATATATATATATATATATATATATATATATATATATATATATATAGTGCTACTGGTATCCCACACACTGAAGAGCTGGTTTCAGGACTTTATTTTTGTGTGTCTGAGTTGTCCAGACCTTGCTGTGGTAGAAGGAAGTCTTTCTGCTTATCAGTGGGAGTGGTAAGCATTGAACAGCCAATCTGTTACTAGAGGAGTGGTTTCCTGCTCAGGAATTGTACCTCATTGGCTGTTTGGGGCTGCTTTCTATCCCTTTACACTTTCTGGCTTAAAAACCCATGTTTGTGTGGGATTGCACATTGATCAGTGCAACTTAGCTAGGATTAAACTATTACTGGTGCCAGAAAGTCTGCTCTCCAAATTTTCCCTTAGAACTAGCCAGTTTTCCAGTTTTAGCACTCAAACTGGATTCTTTGAGCTCAGCACTTGCTTAGAACTCATTGTAGCACTAGATATTATATAAATTGCTACAGCACTCAACTTTCCTTACTAAGTAAAGAGGAAAACAGTTCTAGCACTTAAATAAATAAGCACCTATCCAGGCATGTCTAAGGGTTAGCTCCCGGTGTTTTCTCATGTCCACCTGGTGAATCTGGACATCTTGGAGCAATGTAGCAATTGCCTCATGTACACAGACAACACTCTCCTCCTACCACCCAACACTAAAACCTGTGAGAGATATGCTTATATAGCCAAGCTGGAAGCCAAGTTCTCTCCAGCGAAGAATGGACTAGTCAGTCAAGAGGAGAAGGTAAACACCCACAACACATAGTCCTTCAAAATCTACATCACCAAAACCCACACATAGTAACACAAAACACACACCTACATCAGTGGTGGCTCTTAATAAAAATCTGCCCAAGCAACAGAGACCTTTGATGCTGAAACACAAACAACCCCAACACAACCCAAGTGACACATAGCTCACAAAACCAGTGTGCCACTCAACCTCAGCCCCTAAGGCAAAACAACATACCCAACACACTGATGTCCCACTCACCAGGCTAAACAAGGAGAGAATTATGGTCAGCTACCTGTCAGGTGCCAGGATCTGCCACATAACACACGCACTCAGATCATGCCACAACAAATACAAATAATTCTGTCATTGTCCATGTTGGAGTGAATGACGTGAGACATACCTCCCTGGACAACATGAAAAGAGACATGGAGGAGCTCTCCAATCTTGTAGCACAGGCAGGTATGACCCTAGCCCTGAGTAGCATCCTGCCATCACCCAGAATGATATCACAGTACAAGGACAAAATGATTGACTTCAACAATTGGCTAAGCTTCTGGTGTCATTCTAAGGGGATCCAGTATCTGTCTGCCTGGGATGACATGATTGACAGACCACAATGCTTTGCCAGAGATGGCTTGCACCTGTTGCCTCTGGGATTTTGGACACTGGCTAAGGTTCTTGCCACCTCTGTAGTGTCTTTTTAGGCAGGGTTCAAATGACAAAATTAATACCATAACAGGTACAAGGAAGCAAAATTTGAGGGTAATGCTACTCAATGCTAGAAGTCTAAACCTCAAAATTCACTCACTTGAGGCACTCCTCAAAATGGAGAACATCGACATCTGTGCAGTGACAGAGACCTGGTTCAAGGTTTCAGAGAGTACCTCTGCAATACCAGGCTACAATGCATACCACACCTTTCTGCCACCTAACCTGGACCGAAACACTAAAGGTGGAGGAGAGTCCATATTCACCAAGGATACCCACACCTCCAGGCTAGTTGCCCAACATAATGCATCCAAGATTCTCTATGTGTAACTAACACTAGGCAAGACTCCAAAACGAATTGTAGCTTGCTACAGATCCCCCACCTGCCCCATGATTCCCACTCCACTTTTCTTAACATAATAGAAAGTATTAAGGTACAATCAAATACCCTAATACTGGGCGACTTCAACTACCTCGACATTAACTGGGAAAACTACTCATGTACAAACACATTTGCACAACGATTTTTGGAATTCATAAATTCCAACACCTTGGATCAACTTATCCATACCCCCACCAGGGGCACCGATATCCTAGACCTGTTCATTACCAACATGGGTGACCGATGCTCCACACCAGAGTTCAGCTCCTCGTTGGTCAGATTCAACCATAAGCTAATCACCCTAGACATTCACATCCCTCCTTCACACCCCATTAAGGTAACCACTGCAAAAAACTTCTTCAAAGCCAACTTCATGGTTCACAAGACAGAAGTGGCAAACTTCATGACCCCCTTGCAGACAGAAAGTAGAAGTACGACTGCTGAATCTTACACCAATGCACTGTATGAACACATACACGAGTGCATGGACCGTGCCATCCCAAATAGAACCAAGATGCTCTCCTCCAAGAAAAGGAAGCAAATCTGGTGGTCCCCTGCCATAAACAAACTCTACAACAGAAGAAAGAAACTGTTGCAAAAAAGAGTAAAATCCCAAGATTGGAAAAACTCCCTTGTCAGCCTCAGTAAGAAGCTGAGATCCCTCATAAAATCCTCCAAAGCTAGTTATGAAAACAAAATCACCACAGATTCTAAAGACAACCACAAGGCATTCTATAGTTATGCCAAGAATCTCAATGGCAACACTCAGATCTGCTCTAAGTTACAGCACAATGGCACTAAACATACAGAACCAACTGATATTGCCAACATCCTGGCAGATAGGTTCAGTGCTAACTTCACCCCCTTCACCCCCTAAAGGGCCCATCTCAATACCGGTGGAATACCAAGACCTGGTAATCATGGCCGCACAGATAAAAAACACACTCTCCAAAGCCAGGGGCGGCCAGTGCTATCGGACTGCCGGTCTGCAGCCCCCTCAACCTGATAGTACAGATAAAATAAAAAATAAAACAAAAAAAAAATTTTAAATTTCGCGGACTTCGCGCATGCGCACTGCTGACAGTCTAGTGCATGGAGCATGCGCACGGCAGTCCTGATTGATAATCATGGACAGGAGCGCTCCCACAAGTCTATGCAGTTTTAGACTCCTGGGAACTCGCTGGGGAAACGCGTTGGGGTCGGACTGCAATGTCGGCAGTCAGGGGAAGGATTGGATTGGAGTTTGCTGCAGGGGAAGATCTCGCGACGGGCAGGGTCAGATTTTGCGTGGGATTTCCTTACTGGATGTATGGTGGCTGCAGTCTCATCGGGATGTATGGTGGTTTTACGGGCAGGGTCGGATTTTGCGTGGGATTTCCTTACTGGATGTATGGTGGCTGCAGTCTCATCGGGATGTATGGTGGTTTTATGGACAGGGATTTACTACAGGACCAGGTAAGTGGAGTGTGTGTGTGGTTTACTACAGGACGTGGAGTGGAGTGTGTGGTTTTGCTTTTACTACAGGACCGAGTGTGTGGTTTTGCTTTTACTACAGGACCGAGTGTGTGGTTTTGCTTTTACTACAGGACCGTGTGTGTGTGTGTGTGTGTGAAAATGCCTCAGGTGGGATGTACTGGTGATTAGACTCATGGTGGTGTGGTAGGGAATACCTCAGGCTTGAACCCTGTACCTTGTATGCAGGTGTTAAAGACCTGAATTCCCTACCCACCACCATTTGTAAAAAAATTGCAGATTTTTGCCTCATATTTGATCTGATCTATTCCTCATAATATCTGTGTTTTTTAAATATGAAATGCTTGAAATTTGATGGTGCAGTGGTAGCATTGCTGCCTCATAGCTATAGGTTCTTGGGTTTGGTTCTTGGCTGGGGTGCCTTCTTTGTGGGGGGGTCTGTATCTTCTCCCTGTGTTTGTGTGGGTTTGCTTTTGTGTCCTCCCATGTTGCAAAGACATGTCTGCATTATTTCTTCCGGGGCCTCTGCTGAGAATTGTTTTTTTTTGTTCCAAGCCAAACTGTCCTGATTAACAAATGTTAAATAAAATTGACAGGCATTTGAATTTCAGACTTCAGGTTTCTGAATGTTTAATTCCTTGCATATTTGATGGTGCAGTGGTAGTATTGTTGCCTCACAGCTATAGGTTTTCTGGTTTGATTCTTGGCTGTGGTGCCTTCTGTGTGGAGTCTGCATCTCCTCCCTGTGTTTGTGTGGATTTGCTCTGGTGCCGTGTCATTTTACAAAGACGTGTCTGCAGTATTAATCCCTGGGTCTCTGCTGAAAATTGTTTTTGTTCTGTCAGCAGTAAAATTGACAGGCATTTGAATTTCAGACTTCATGTTCTTCAGAATACATAGTAACACAACCTTTCTTTTCTAGCAATTTTCTAAGTTTATAAGATTAATATTTTAAATTTGTCCCTATTTTTGGGACTGTATTCCCCCATTATTGGCTTCGTCCAGGTTTTTGTGCTAAGGTTGACCGCTATGGCAAGAACTGAATTCACTGAATATGTTTGAGGGCTGTATTCCCTCATTACTGGGTTTGTCCAGGTGTTTTGTACTAAGAGGTTGACAGCTATGGTGAGAACTGAATTCACTAAATAATAGCCATTTAAGTTTCAGTCTTCCCCTCTTTTACAAAGCAGCTGATGTGGCGTAGTGGTATGTTACTCTGACTGTTTTGCTCAGGGACTTTGGCAGTAAAATGTATGGTGGTAACACAACATTTTATTCTAGCAACTTTCCAAGATTATACAAGCAATGTTTAATGTGTCCCTGGTTTTTGGGCTTTTGACCCCCCCCCCCAAATGCATTTTGGCTTTTTCCAGTTTTCTTGTGCTGTGAAGTTGAGATGCAGTTGAGTATTGAGTAGATTTTACAAGGAGCTGAGAACTGCAGGGGAACAGAAGTTTAGTGCTTTGCCTTGTTAATACTATAGCACAACAGGTTGTGTACTTGCTTTTGATGCAGAAGGCTGTGGGTTCTACTCCCACAAGGGATGGATGCTGCCATACTGAGAATGTTCTCCTTGGTGAATATACTAAATATGAGTTTGTTATCAGTTTGCCATCCATTTCCTCTTGCAATATTATTACTAGCTTATCATATTTTAATGTAATATAGGCAATTTATTCCTGAGGGGCAACAGACACTTTATTTTTCGATGAAACCATGAAATATAAAGGTGATTGCTAGCAGCAACCTCTTCATTAGTTACAGATTTCTTTAATGTGGAATTATTTAGATGACTTTTACTTCAGAGATTGTGCATATTTACTGATAATGGACTGTAGAATTGTGCATATTTACTGATAAAGGTGGACTGTAGAATTGTGCATATTTACTGATAATGGTGGACTGTAGAATTGTGCATATTTACTAATAATGGTGGACTGTAGAATTGTGTATATTTACTAATAATGGTAGACTGTGGAAGTCTGAGTAGACTTTTTTATGATAAATGTTCTCAACTGGGCAGTTTTGCCATTATGGGTGCATACGTTTTGTTTCATTGCTTACTGGAAAAATGTTCAAAACAAATTTAAAACACCCTCTAACAACTGTACTGTACTGTATTGTACAAGGAATATAATTTTAGTACAATGAGGAAGGTGTATCAAAGAGCACATGTATGTTTCATATGCGAGGGGCCTATGATTTGAAACAGCCCAAAATTAATCTTTGTCTGCCACTGGCAAAATGTATTTTCTTTGAATGTGGGTTTCAATGCTGTTTCAATGAATGTGAGTTTCAAGGGCAGAGAAGTTTTAATGCTAAGTTTTCATTGTGAGACTGTATTGCTTTGTTTAGCAGATGACTTAGTGTTTGTGCTGTAAAATACAAAATAAAACTTTCAAATGAAGTCCAACTCATCATAGAAGTAAAGCAGTATGCACATTAGTGTTTATGGTAAATGGAGTGAAATAGCCAAGTAATGGTTCATTGGAATGGCTGCAGAGACTCCATTCAACTATGATTTTGTCAGGGCCAGGGGGGAAGGGCAGCAAACTCAGACAGGCCCAGCTGAACTATACCTCCCAACTGTCCAGATTTTCAAAGAATGAATAGATTTTTGCTTCTTATTTTTGGTTTGTTCTTCATAAAATTTGTAGTTTTCTGGCAAATCATTTAGGAATTAAGTCACTAAATAATGATACACTGAGTTTCAGACTTCATAACCTTCAGAAAAATGTATGTTAAAGTAAGAGCTGTTCTATCAACTGTCTCAATTTATACAAGAGCAATTTTTAGTACTGTTTATATGTGCCCCCAATATATTTGGCCTTGTTCAGATTTACTGCATTAACAGGTTGAGAGGTACATGCAAATAAATTGCTTTATAGAATTAGGCATAGCCAACCTCTCAACTGTCCCCGATTTTTGGCTCAAAATGTTGCTCTTCCCCCTAATAATCCCTCCGCAAAATAGCAATTTTGGAAGAAAACATGGAGGGTTTACAATTAAGAAATAACTGTAATAATCAAAGTTATAGATTACTTAGTTGAAATGCATATAGATTATTTTATTTTGTCAGCTGCTCAAGGTAGCAGTACTAATATTAAAGTGTCCCTTCCTTGGCAGGTTCCCAGCTGTATTGTGTGTCTATTTTATATTTTTGCATCCCATTTTTCACAAAATTGTGTGTTTTGGCAAATTAGTGACAAATCACTAAAGACTGAAGTTAGAAAATGACAGACATTTGAGTTTCAGATTTTATACCCTTCAGAAAATCCATACTAATGCAAGACCTATTCTATTACCTTTCTAAGTTTATTAGAGCAGTATTTAAAAATTGGCCTTATTTTTGGGCCTTTGTCCCACTTCTGTGTATGGCTTTGTCCAGATTTCTTGCTCTTGAGGTAGAGAGGTATGACAAATGTGTCAGGGCCATCACAGTCAGCCAGAGACATTTCAAATTGTGACATACTTGTTGCACCCCACTCCCCCATGTAGTGACTCTGGATGTGTCCAAGCAAGGCAAGGAGTAGTTGTGTCTACCTTGGATGGGGAGGACACACTGCATAAGTACTACAGTGGCTTTTCATCTGTCCTTGATTTTGCAGAATGGTCTGGTTTCTGTCATATTTCTGTACTGTTGATTTATGCTTATTACTCAGATTTATGCTTATTACTCAAAGTGCCTGTTGCTCTGTGTTTAAGTAGCAATGCTTTAATGACCATAAGGTAAGCTTGTCTGAGATCGTAAGATGCAAGTAAGCTTTAATAAGCATACTGTTAAAGAATTGCCAACATTGAAAGCCTTTCTGTTGTTGCCATGCAGCGAATACTTGACTAGATAATGTATAAGCCTTGGGTAGTAAAGGACAGGATTCCATTATTTTAAAAAGCTCATTACACTTGTTGGAGACTTCCAGTCATCTCTACAGACTTTACCCGTAAACTAAACAGAATGCCAATCATGTGTGGTCCATAACCTGTACAGTAATCCTTTAAGCAATGTATCTTGAGCTTGTTTCTTGTTTGCTTTTCATTTTTTACTTTGATCATGTTTTCCCCATGAAACAAGTTGTCAGGCAGCAGGTCTTTTTTGGATAAGAAACATTTTTACAAGTGGGGGCATCACAGAGATTTCTACTTTCAGCATGTCACTTGGTACTTTAATAAAGCTGAATATATTATAATTAGAACTACAGTGCAAGGAGAAGTGGTTTGAGTTGAGTGCTTCTGTTTTTTCTTATACTTGATTTTGACTGGCATTCCAATAATGTATTTAAAAAGTAATTTATTTTTTCATGCCTCACAACCTTTTGTTTCCATCTAGATATTAAGTAAGCTGTCATGCAGCCAATGCATTGAAATATTTTTATTCGTCTACACTTATTTTTGTCTTGATTGGACTTTCATAATGATGGTTTGCCACCCAGGGCAGCGTATTTAATTAAAGTTAGTTTTTGTGGTTTTGTGCATAGCCCCTCCCCTTTCTAGTTGACCACACCCCTTCCCCTTGACCCCATCCATTCAGCTGTCTCCTGCAGCCCCCCTGTGATTTGAAGTCACCAGCTGCCACTGTCTTGTACACTGACAGGTAGCATGCTGTGTCTGTGGGGTATCCATCGGTCATTTGGCATTGACTGTTGCTACATTTCTGCATAGCGGGGGGGACACATGACTGTTTCTACATTTCTACACAGGGGTGGGGAGGCACACCTGACTGTTACTATAAGTGTACATAGGATGGTGAGGCACACTTTACACTTTTACACATTTGCTAGGACTGTACTGGTATGTCGGGTACACCATTTCAGTCTGTAGTCTTACCTATCATGATGGCTAGAGGCATACCAGTGTACTACAGATCTTAGCTTTCACTACCTACATATTAGTTTCTGACTTCCTAGCCATCACAGCTTACATCCAACTGGCTGGTCTGCTGTAGTCTGTCTGTGTAGGCCTGGGGTAGGGGTTAGCCATGGGGCTCATTCAGAGGCCATAGTACAGCATTTGTTTGTGTTTGTCTACCCCTATCCTGCTGGCTGTGACTGTTGGGTATGTGCCCCCCCCCAACTGGCATGTGTGAGTCACTTACCTTGTGGGTGTCCCAGTATTGAGGGTGGTGCTGCAGGGCTGCCTATGTTGGATGCACATAGCACACTCTCTATACATGGTTGAGCACAGGTAGTGTCATGCTTGGCATCCCTTTTACTGAATGTGCGAGTCAGAGAGAGGTGTCATTCCCTGGGTTCCTACTGTGTCAGTGCATGTGCTATGTGTTGCCTCTTTGCCAAGGCAAGGGCATACTGGGCATGCCTCCTTCTGCCTACTAGGGCAGGCTCAGGTTGTTCCTCCTCCAAGTCACTCTGCACCTGTGCAGGCCTTGGCACTGGTGGGGGGCTGTGTGGCCCTGCCCCATGCTGTTCCTGCTGCAGCTGTTTCCGCAGGATCATATTGTGTAGCATGGCACATACAAGGACAATTTGGGTACATGTAGTTGGTGAGTACTGCAAGGCTCCACCGGATGTGTCCAGGTACCGGATCCGTGACTTGAGCATCCCAAACACACTCTCTAATATGATTCGTGTTTGTGCTTGTGCCTCATTATGGAGTTCTTGTTTGGGTGTGTATGCATTTCTGATGGGTGTCATCAGCCATGGCTCCAGTGCATATCCAGCATCCCCCACTAGGTAACCATGTGGCAAATGTCTGGTACAGCTGCGTCAGATGCGGGAATCATGGTAGCTTCCAGGGCAGCCAGCACACACATTCATTATTATGCCCTGGGCATCGCACATGACCTGGCAGTTGATGGAGGGGAAGCCCTTGGGTTGATGTAGACTCTATCCCACTCTCCTGGTGGTGCTTTAATGCATATGTGCGTGCAGTCTATTGCACCCACTACCTCAGGGTATTCTGCTATTTGGTGTAAGAGATGCATATTGCTGGACAGCACCTTATGGGTGATGGGGAAATATACGTGCTCACCGATATGTGCTGACATGGCATCTAGGAAATAGTGGAGTACCCTGGATGCTGATGCCTGTGAAATCCCCATCATATCCCCAGTTGGCCTTTGGAAGGTACCTTACCTGTAGCTAGTATTCTTAGGCCTACACATACCTTGGTATCCACTGGGATGGGTTCCCCTCTGTTAGTTCTGTGTCAGACGTAGCCGGCACAGCTCAACAATTTGCTGTAGGAGGTTCCTGTCCACCCTATAGCGCTCCACTATCTCCAGCTCATGTAGCCCTTGGTAGGTTACCCTGGGTCTGTATACTCTTCTCTGTCTCCTCACTGTGGTTGCTCAGCAGCATTCACATCCTCACCACCCTCAGCCTCTTGCATATGCTGGCTTATGATAGCAAAAGCAACCCCTAACATTTTTTCTCTTGTTTTCATTTTGTAAAATTTCCCCATCTGTATACACTGGTGGTGCAGAGTTTTTGGGAAAAATAAGGGGGAACGGTGTTTGCATAGTTTATAATGTTGTGCTGGGCTGGGCTGGGCTGGTCTGCTGCCTGTGTAACTGGCTGATTCTGATACATTTCACCTGTCAGCTAATCTAGTTCTCTTTGATTACCTTCCTACTGCTGTTTTCCCTTCCCATTGCCGCCCTGTTTAAGCCCGTGTGTGCACCGTGCAAACGGAGTGCTCAAATGTGCACAGAGCTGCTTTTTCCTGGTTTAACTTCCTTTTTCTTCCTGTAAAACCCGGTGCACAGCACGCACACCCGCTTACACTTTGTAAAGAGTGCTAGGCAGGTTTAGACACACCCCTTGCTTAGCTGTGCTAAGCTAGGAGCAATCCCGAGCCACAGATCTCTAATCCACTTACAGTATGCCTGACACACACCCCCATGATGTCACCTATATCCTAGACTTGCACCCAGCTATTTCTACTCTTACACTCTTGGGACCTGCCTCACACCCTGGGAAAATCTGGGATTCACTAACCTTTCCCTCATTTGCATAGGATTGCCTGCTAATGCATAGTTATATGTCCCACACTGAGCCTCCCCCTTTGCAACCATTACTCACTGGCCAGGTTGTCTTCTGCCTGCCATTGACTTGCATGGCAGAATACTGATTTTAGTTAGAATGCTTATTTTAAGTTTATTTTATTATTTTCCCCCTAATCCCATTTGCGTGTAGCTGCCCTATGCTTAAACAGGCGTAATCTGCAGAAAAAAAATTAAAGGTTGTTTATTTTTTTTTTAACAGTTTGTAATGCCAATGGCCTTCTACTTGGCCATTGGCATGCTTCCTCAATGATATGTAGCCTATATTTAGAGCTGTCATAGCTCTGTTTTGTAGATTGCAGAAATGTACTCAGTTACTAACTGAGTACATTTCTGCACACTGCACTCGTCCTGCACTGACAGCTGCCAGCTTCCTGGATCACATATTACCCTCATTTTCATGGTTTTCACCTGCAAATGAGGGAAATTTGCATACAAGAGCTCAGTCTGTGCAGGATTAGTCTAAGAGCTCATGTGCACATTCCGGGAGCTCGTTCCTGCATTGCACGTCGGCCATATTGCCAAAAATAGCTCTTAGACTAATCCTGCACGTTCTACAGGGCTTTGTAAATACGGGGGTCCATCTTTGTGATGTTATTTTTTTTATTGTGAAATTTTCCATATCTGGATGCCTTTGCCTGTATTTTTCTTTGAATATCTTTGGGGCTGCCTTCTTCATTTTGATTAGTTTGGCTTTCTCCTTTGCATAAATATTGCACCATATCAGATCTCTTTCTTTCTTTCCCTTGTCCATATTTCTTTTTTATACTTTCAAATATCTTGGTTTTATTGTTTATATTTTCACACTTCCTCAGATGCTTCTTTTTCCAAACAGGTCAAGATTTCTTGATCTATATACTGTTTTTCACAAATCTGTTGTATCAAATAACACAAATTTTCATTTGAAGCTTCTGACAGTCTTTCTTGTGGAAGTTTTTTTCCCTCTAATTTCTCTCTTAATCATTTTGCATATTTTGTGTCTGGAAATTCTGGGCTTTTTGCATAATAGTAACAATGCATAATTTCTTTCTTATCCTCAGTATTCCACTTTATTGTCTTTATGGCTCTTCTTTGGCCTATCAGTTTTTGTGACTTTTGTGGACTGCTACTTCCTTCTACAACAGGGGGGCCATCCTCCCCCTGGGCCTGGCCTGACCCCATTGTAGGAATGTTTCCATATTTTGAGGATTCTACACTGTCATGTTTTCTAGTCCTGGCACCAGTGCGCATACCAGTATTGGGCACTTTTTTATCCTGGGTCTTGTGCACCCAGCTATCTTTTTTAGTTTTTAACCTACTTCTGTCCATGATATAGGCTATATAAATACAGTCTGTATATCAATGTTGTCTTGGTGAGATTTTGTAAAAATGTGGATAAACTCCTGCTGTTTAAGGGACAGGGCCAATGTATTGTCCACAGGCTTTGCCCTGTAAAGGAAGGTGGTAACTGCGTGGATGTAGAGGCCCTAGTATATGCTTTTGCTCATGGTAATGTATGCTTATACTGTGTATCTTTGGACTGATGACTTTAAATACCAAATTCTTTTAATTTTAAAATCTCTGATTTTTATTTATAAACCGAAGTAATGGCTCTGATTTATATTTATAAACCAAAGTAATGGCTTATTGTTATTAGATCAGTTGACCTATATTTCTCATTGAAACTTTGTTTGTTTCATGGACAGATGCATTAAATAAGTATCTTTAGCTAGTGACTATTGTTTATAAGACATATGTTTCCAAAACATGCTCATCATACTACAATCAGATTAAGTCAGAGCAGTGAGCAATATTATTTTCCATGTTAAGAATTTCAGATCAGCCTGATGAGTTGGTTCAAACAGAGCAATAGTTAGTTTTCCAAACTAGTTTGTAAACTTGCATTCAGACTTGTTGGACTGCCCTACTTGCTCAGAGCCCCTCCCCCTTTTCTTGGTGAATTCTTACCATTGTTTTTTTTTTTTTTATAATATCTGCTTAATAGATGTTTGCTGAGTTTGCTTATTTTATTATTTTATAAGAAGATGCTGAGTTAGGAAAGAAACCTTTAAAAAATATGAAGAAGTAAGTGGACAAATCTGAGTAACCTTTTGTATTAGTTTCCCTCTCTCACCACACTTTTTCGGGACCACAGCAGTAGATGGTCTAAATACAGTCTCTCTCTCTCTCTCTATCAAGGGGAGCATTCAAGATTTCAGCTGTAACATTCTCAGGAAAATTTTGAGAATTTAACCATGCAAGCCTTCTTAAAAGAGACCCAGTAAGAGCTGTTCTGGAAGAGGTACAGTGGCGGATGGTGACTTCAAATCAAAGGGGGGCTGCAGGAGACAGCTGAATGGGTGGGGTCAATGGGAAGGGGTGCAGCCAACTAGAAAGTGGAGGAGCTATGCGCAAAACCACAAAAATTAACTTTAATTAAATACGCTGCCCTGGGTGCCAAACTGTCATTATGAGAGTCCAATTAAGACAAAATAAAGTGTAGAAGAAAAAAAAATATTTCAGTGCATTGGCTGCATGACAGCTTACTTAATATCTAGATAGAAACAAAAAGGTTGTGAGGCATGAAAAAATAAATTACTTTTTAAATACATTACTGGAATGCCAGTCAAAATCAAGTATAAGAAAAACAAGCAGCACTCAACTCAAACCACTTCTGCCTGCACTGCAGTTCTAATTATAATTTATATTCAGCTTTATTAAAGTACCAAGTAACATGCTAAAAGTAGCAATCTCTGTGATGCCCCCACTTGTAAAAATGTTTCTTATCCAAAAAAGACCTGCTGCCTGACAACTATCTACTTGTTTCATGGGGAAAACATGAAGTAAAAAATGAAAAGCAAACAAGAAACAAGCTCAAGATACATTGCTTAAAGGATTATTGTACAGGTTATGGACCACACGACAGATTGGCATTCTGTTTAGTTTACGGCTAAAGCCTGCAGAGATGACTGGAATCCAACAAGTGTAATGAGCTTCTTAAAAATAATGTAATCCTGTCCTTTATTACAAATACTGTCATATGCATTTCAATACCCAAGGCTTATACATTATCTAGTTATGTAAGTATTCTCTGCATGGTAACAGCAGAAAGGCCTTCAATGTTGGCAATTCTTTAACAGTATGCATATTAAAGCTTACTTGCATCTTATGATCTCAGGCAAGCTTACCTGATGGTCATTAAAGCATTGCTACTTAAGCACAGAGCAACATGCACTTTCTGAATAATAAGTATAAATCAACAGTACAAAAATATGACAGAAACCAGACTATTCTGCAAAATCAAGGACAGATGAAAAGCCATTGTAGTACTTGTGTCTACCTTGGATGGGGGGATACTCTGCACATTTACACTGCATAACTGCTCCTTGCCTTGCTTGGACACATCCAGAGTCACTACATGGGGGAATGGGGTGCAACAAGTATGTCACAATTTGAAATGTCTCTGGCTGACTGTGATGGCCCTGACACATTTGTCATACCTCTCAACCTCAGAGCAAGAAATCTGGACAAAGCCATACATAGAAGTGGGACAAAGGCCCAAAAATAAGGACAATTTTTAAATATTGCTCTTATAAACTTAGAAAGATAATAGAATAGTCGGTCTTGCATTAGTATTAATTTTCTGAAGGGTATGAAATCTGAAACTCAAATGCCTATCATTATTTTCTAACTTCAGTCTTTAATGATTTGCCACTAATTTGCCAAATAAACACAATTTTATGAAAAATGGACAAAAAATGTGATGCAAAAATATAAATATTAGTACTGCTAACTTGAGCAGCTGACAAAATAAAAGAATCTACATGCATTTCTGAAATAAAAGTAATCTATAACTCTGATTATTACAGGTATTTCTTAATTGTAAACCCTCCATGTTTTCTTCCAAAATTGCTATTTTGCAGAGAGATTATTAGGGGAAGAGCAACATTTTGAGCCAAAATTGGGGACACTTGAGAGGTTTGGCTATGCCTAATTCTATAAAGCAATTTATTTGCATGTGCCTCTCAACCTGTTAATGTAATAAATCTGGACAAGGCCAAATATATTGAGGGAACATATAAACAGTACTAAAAGTTGCTCTTGTATAAACTGAGACAGTTGACAGAATAACAGGTCTTACTTTAGCATGCATTTTTCTGAAGGTTATGAAGTCTGAAGCTCAGTGTCTGTCATTATTTAGTGACTTCATTCCTAAATGATTTGCCAGAAAACCACAAATTTTATGAAGCACAAACCAAAAATAAGAAGGACAAATCTATTCATTCTATCAAAATCTAGACAGTTGGGAGGTATAGTTCAGCCGGGGCTGTCTTTGAGTTTGCCACCCTTCCCCCTCAAAAACTCATGGTCGAATGGTGCCCCCCTCCCCTGCAGCCATTCCAATGAACCATTACTTGGCTATTTCACCCCATTTACCATAAACACTATATGTGCTTACTGCTTTACTTCTATGATGATTTGGACTTCATTTGAAAGTTTTATTTTGCATTGTACAGTACAAACACTAAGCCATCTGCTATACAAAGCAATGCAGTCTCACAATGAAAAGAGACTTAGCATAAAAAACTTCTCTGCCCTTGAAACTCACATTCATTGAAACAGCATTGAAACCCACATTTAAAGAAAATACATTTTGCCAGTGGCAGATAAAGATTAACTTTGGGCTGTTTTCAAATCATAGATCCCTTGCACATGAAATATACATGTGCTCTTTGACACACCTTCCTGATTGTACTAAATTATATTCCTTGTACAATACAGTACAATTGTTAGAGGGCGTTTTAAATTTATTGTCTTGAAAATTTTTCCAGTAAACAATGAAAGAAAACGGATGCACCAATAATGACAAAACTGCTCAATTCAGAAAATGTTTCCAGTAAACAGTGAAACAAAATGCATGCACCAATAATGACAAAACTGCCCAGTTCAGAACATTTCCATCATAAAAGTCTACTCAAACCTCTACAGTCAACCATTATCAGTAAATACGCATAATCTCTGAAGAAGTAAAAGTCATCTAAATAATTCCGCATTAAAGAAATCTGTAACTATTGAAGAGGTTGCTGCTTGCAAACACCTTTATATTTCATGGTTTCATCAAAAAATAAAGTGTCTGTTGCCCTTGAGGAATAAATTGCCTATATTACATTAAAAAAATGTTAAGCTAGTAATATTGCAATAGGAAATGGATGGCAAACTGATAACAGGTGCATAGTTAGTATCTTTGCCAAAGAGGACATTCTTAGTACAGCAGCATCCACCTCTTCTGGGAGTAGAACCCACAGCCTTTTGCATCAAAAGTAAGTACACAACATGTTGTGCTATTAACAATGCAAGCGGCATCAGCATAAGCAGCACTAAACTTCTCTTCCCCTGCAGCTCTCAGCTCCTTGTAAAATCTACTCAATACTCAACTGCATCTCAACTTTGCAGCACAAGAAATCTGGAAAAAGCCAAAATTTATGAGGGGGGGTGTCAAAAGCCCAAAAACCAGGGACACATTAAACATTGCTTGTATAATTCTGGAAAGTTGCTAGAATAAAATGCTGTGTTATCACCATACATTTTACTGCCAAGGTCCCTGTGCAAAACAGTCAGAGCAATATACCACTATGCCAAATCAGCTGCTTTGTGAAAGAGAGGAGGACTGAAACTTAAATGGCTATCATTTAGTGAATTCAGTTCTCACCATAGCTGTCAACCTCTTAGCACAAAACACCTGGACAAACCCAGTAATGAGGGAATACAGCCCTCAAACATATTCAGTAAATTCAGTTCTTGCCATAGCTGTCAACCTTAGCACAAAAAACCTGGATGAAGCCAATAATGGGGGAATACAGTCCCAAAAATAGGGACAAATTTCAAATACTCATCTTATAAACTTAGAAAATTGCTATAATAAAAGGTTTTGTGTTACTATGTATTTTCTGAAGAATATGAAGTCTGAAATTCAAATGCCTGTCAATTTTACTTATTTAACATTTGTTAAGCAGGAAAGTCTGACAGAACAAAAACAATTTTCAGCAGAGGTCCAGAGAGAAATACTGCAGACACATGTCTTTGTAAAATGGCAGGACACCAGAGCAAATCCACGGAGGCAATGCAGATTCCACACAGAAGGCACCCCAGCAAGAATCAAACCACAGACCCTCTAGCTGCAAGGCAACAATACTACTTTTGCACCATCAAATATTTAAGGAATTAATCATTCAGAAACCTGAAGTCTGAAATTCAAATGCCTGTCAATTTTATTTAACATTTGTTAACCAGGACAGTCTAACCTGGAACAAAAAAACAATTTTCAGCAGAGGCCCAGGAAGAAATAATGCAGACACGTCTTTGTAACATGGGAGGACACAAAAGCAAACCCACAGGGAGAAGATGCAAACTCCACACAGAAGGCACCCCAGCCAAGAATCAAACATGAGAACCTGTAGCTGTAAGGCAACAATGCTACCACTGCACCATAACATATCTAAGCACTTAACTCTTTAGAAACCACAGATATTATGAGGAACAGAACAGATCAAATATGAGGTAAAAATCTGCAAATGTTTTACAAATGGTGGTGGGTAAGGAATTCAGGCCCTTACCACCTGCATACAAGGTACAGGGTTCAAGCCTGAGGTATTCCCTACCACACCACCATGAATTTGCTCTAGCCACCAGTTTATAGCAACTGGGGCATTTCACACACACACACTGCTCACCTTATCCAAACAGTCCAAAACATACACTGCTCACCTTATCCAAACAGTCCAAAACACTCACTGCTCACCTTGTCCAAAACACACACTGCTCACCTTATCCGAATAGTCCAAAACACACACTGCTCACCTTATCTGAACAGTCCAAATCCCGCTGGTGTACGTTAGCTGCCAACGAGCAACCTGAGATATTCGAACAGTCCATATCCCTGCTTAGCTGCTTGCTGACAAACAGTCCTAATCCCTGCTGGTGTACGTTATCGCGATTGGTCCAGCACACCTCGTTAGCTGCTACATGCATCTTGATTGGTCCAGCCTGCTGCAGTCCGGAGTGCCTCCATTCTGTTTTGTCACAATCGCACAGACTCTAGACTGCTGAGAAAGCAGTCTGAGAATGTTCCCGTGTATCCAGAGTATCACCACCACACAGACTGCTGGGCATCTTGGGGCCAAGATGCCTTTCCCCCTATCTAGACTGCTGAGAAAGCAGTCTGAGAGTGTTCCCATGTATCTAGAGCATGCGTGCATGTACAGAGTACTTCCGGGAATTACGGTGTTTGTTTTTGTATTTCTTAGTTTTATTTTTGTTTTCTAGGTGGGAGGGCTGCAGTCCTGCAGTCCTATTGCACGAGCCGCCCCTGAAGAGGTATCAGCTGAATCATTAGCACACTTCAGAGGATGTTGGGTTACTTGAGACATAGAAGCAGTAAGAGTATTCAGAGAAAATGTGTCCTCAGGAGAAGGAAAAGTAGCAATAATATTTCTTATGTTCTCAAATGAAGTAAGTAAAAACTTTAACATGTGGGCTGCGTGGTTAAGAGTCATAAAACTAAGAGTGGCAGAGGAACACACACTTTACCCAAAGCTATCAAATGTTTTTGTATCTTTATCAGGATGGAGAGGGATTAAAATTTGCTAAATGTTAAGTTGCTGAAGGATTTCAAGAGGAAATCACTGCAGGTCAGACCTGGGATAAAAAAATATGAATTTGTAAGAATGAGGAACTTTATGCAATCTCTTTGTTTTATTAGCTGCAGGCTGATTGTTAGTCATGCTGCTGGCTGTAAAAAAAGATCCTCCAGAGCTGGAAAAAGAGGAGGAACAGGAATATGTTAAGGAAATTCCAGTTGTAATAAATCATAATATATTTTCAAAGAATATGGAATATCGTTATGTTCCCAGCAAAATAATTGGTTCATCCCATATATGATTTCAGAAAAAAATTTTTCAAAGGGATGACCACTCAGAATCAGTTTCCTGAGGGGATTCATAGGTTCATAGGTTGGTACTAGGCTATCGGCCCTAGGGCCTATACAAACCTAGCCATAACAATTCCCTGGCTATTTCTTCCCACACTATTGTGGGAAGTTGTTCTCTAACAATCATTTCCCTGTTCATTGCACTGGGATTCTTCAGAAAAT